>NC_142026.1:93206104-93358604 GCF_982192425.1 Myodes glareolus | reverse complement strand
GAGTACCTGGGTTCATTTCCCAGTAACCATATTAAGTGGTTCAAACTCCAGTTCCAGAGGACCTTGCTGTCTTTCAAATTCCAGGCACCAGTGCACATGTGGTGCACATAAATTTATATCAATGCTCACATAAAAAATAATAAATAGACAAACTTTTCCCCAAAGGAAGCACTAATTCATCAAAACAGTTCTCAGTTACTTTCAATTTCTACAAATATACTAATATTTCATTTAAGAAAAGGAGGGTAGGCATGCTGTCATCACATGGAAAGTGGACCTTTGAAACATTCACACTAACTCTTTGTAAAGGAGTAATGGGATATCAGGGTCCCGCCTTGATGAGTTTGTGCATTCCAGGGTAGGGGCATGTGGATTAGAAATGCTAGGCAGAATAGAGAGCATTAACAAAAGAAATACAGAGACATAGGATAGTACCAGGAGGGCAACTCGGTGAACACGGAATACCGAATCTGCCTGTGTTCCCATCCAAAGACGGGTGGGGGGAAGAAGGCAGAAGACTGTTTTGTCATGACACAAAGGACAACCAGAACAATTACTTGCTTCAAAGCTTAAGACATCAAGCCACTATTTTCTGAGTTAAGCATTTTGATGTTTTGGTCATAATATGCAGTGAACATTCCCTAGAACCAGTACCCTGTGGGCAACTACTCTCTAGGTCAAACTGCCTATTTGAAAATGAAGTTGAAAAAGACAAGATCTCCTAAGTAAATTGGGAACATGGGGACCTTGGGAGAGTTGAGGGAGGGGAGAGGCAGACAGGGGAGCAGAGAAAAATGTAGAGCTCAATTAAAAAAAAATGAAGGAGTGGGAATAGGCTTGAATCCAACGATCTTTGATCAAGGTAGAGAGGATCCACCTCTATAGGCCATCTTAATGTCCAAAACATAATATCCAAAGTAATCACACCCTACTTCAGGGTATCTTGTTTGTAGCCACGCCTGCTGTCAACAACTTTGAAAGAGCAAAAATAAGCTCAAACTGTTTGACTTTCAATCAGGGTGGAACAGGACTCACGTTCTGGGTCCCCACGATAGGAAGTCATAAAAAACGTTAATGTTGAGGTTCTTAAAAGCACTGTTCTGACTTCTTATTCCAAAAATCTTTTATTGTATTCACTCCTTGGGACACACTGGCAGATACAGATCTGCTCTTATTAACTGAGACAAGTGCGCAGTAGTGACTCACAGTGTGCACATACCCCTTGCCTGCCTGTTGCCTGCTGTGGTACTGTCAGTCCTGGAAAGAAGCATCA
The DNA here is from genome assembly GCF_982192425.1 of Myodes glareolus. NCBI lineage: Eukaryota > Metazoa > Chordata > Mammalia > Rodentia > Cricetidae > Myodes > Myodes glareolus. Next base: position 93,357,331 of record NC_142026.1, on the reverse strand, counting down.
ACCACACTCATTCTGTGATCCTCGGATCTGACACAGTGCTTTATTCCCAAAACCTCTTACTAGATTCCTACAGAACCGAACAATTTTGGAGATAGGAGAGAAAAGTCTTTATTACTAATAAATAAATTCAGAGAACTTGAAATCAATTTCAGAAAAAAGAATTTACTAAGTCTACATTAAAAAACATGACAAAAGTCCTCCAGAACACCTTTCCCTGTGAGCGGTATTTCCTTTGTGACTTTGGGTTTTCAAATTTGCTTACTTATCCACTCACTTATGTTGCCAGAATCCAGATGCCTAAGGCCACTCCTGGCCTTCATGTTCCCAGACCACCCTGCATTTCCTCACAGCATAGATTCCCTTACTGTTTCCAGAGCATAAGCTGAAGTTCAACGAGAAACCTATGATGTATTCTTTTTATCCAGTTCATACTAACACAGTACAGAATCATAATTCAAATGTTTGCTGATTTGTTGAAGTAATGTGCTATGCTGGGGAATCCAGGGAGTGTCTCGGGGCTGCTACCTCTCTGTAAAATGATGAGGATAGATTTCAACAGAGTCCACTTGTTGATTCTGATCTACTGCCATACTTGTAGAAGTATTCTTTGTGCCTTTGTTTCTAAGAAACCACACACTCATCTTGTGTGAATAATCCTGTGTGTCTGTATCACATACTTCTATTAAACTTTGAAGTTCCTGCTTTTGTGTACCTGTGCTTCAAAGAGCTAATCATACAAAATATTGTAAAGGAAGAAAAAAATAGTTGGCTAAATGGCTTTGTGTTTCTCTGTGTAATGGGTACTGTTTTGTTCATATAAAAAGTATGTTCACGAGATTTAGATTTCCTGCATTTTTAAGTCCTGTATATGACATTAATAAGCACTTCTCTGCTGTGGAAGTTCTGACTACCAATACATATCTGCAATTGTGGTGGATAGGAATATGCTAGTCTCTACTTTTAGTCTTATTTTTCTTGTACTTCTTATTTCTTCTTTATTAAAAGAAGCTTTTAATCTCTTAATGAAGAAGAACTTGAGCTTCTGGAGGAGTTTTCTGTGCCTAATATGGTGCTCACCAGAGATGTCTCCTCATTTGAAGGCCACTTAGTACCATTTTCTGAAAAGTTTTATTCTTTGATGAACATGTATTTTCTGAATTGAAAAGGTGACAATGGAAAGAGATAATCATGACTTAAAATAGTGTTGACACTCATTTTTTGTTAACCTACATCCTTTATTTTATTAATGTATGAGAAAGAGAATGGGAGACAATGAAAAAGTGAGTAAGCACACTCTCACTGAATAAAGTCTTAGGTGAGAACACAGCAGGAAAATGCATACCAGATATGGTTCTCTTAAGCTTTGGATACCCCAACCTCCAGAACCATGAGAAGTAACTGTCTCTGTAGACACACACACACACACACACACACAGAGAGAGAGAGAGAGAGAGAGAGAGAGAGAGAGAACAAGAGAAAGAGAAATATATAGTCTGTTATCACAGTGCAAAAGGGACCAAGACTCAGCTTTCTTCACATTTTATAAAAGAATTAACTGAAAAGCAAGATTATAAAGAACTTGTGAAACATAAAAATGACTACACAGCTACTTTATATCTTTTAGTGTTATTAAATTCCTTATTCTATTGTTAAGATCATATTAATCTTGATTTCACTGTAGACCACAATGGCTAGGTTTTTGTCTGTGTCCTCTGAGGAGTTGTTCCTTAAAACATGCTTTAGGTGAGTAGGTCCATGCTCCCTCGGCTAACACACATTCCCTTTTATTCTCGGAGTAACTCTATAATGATAATATAGCCATTCTTTTTCTCATATGAGAAAACAGAAACTTGCAGAATTTCAATCCTGACTTGCATCAAACAAAGCCTTCAACCAGGAGCCGAAGCACTTTCTACCAAGCTGATAAACAGGTCCTTTGTAAAGTCTTCATTGAAGGCACTGATAATAAATGCGGAATAAGAAACAGCTGAATTCTGAGCTCCCAGGCCTGGCGGTATGGATCTCTTTCCTGGTGGCACCATCCATTTATCAGACATTCATATCAATCTTCGTACGAGACAATCCACCTTTTTTCATCCTGTCCACTAGGGCATTATAAGAGCTTACTAATGCCTAGCAGAAATCAGATTCACCCTTTCCAGGGCACAGACTTCATCTTCTCTACCAGATGGGGAAGTGGACGACGTGATCCTAGGTCCAGTGTCTGCCCTGCACTCAGCCTCATAAATATCTGTCAAATTAATGATTGACTTGACTTTGTATCTTGTTCTTTCTGTTCCATTCACTGCTAACCTGCAGCTGCATAGAAGCTAAGAGCAATTACTCTTCAAGGCCTTAAGGGTGGTAGCATGCTGACAGGTAGAGACAAAACAAGAAACCTGCTCAGTGATTGGCTGGCTTCCTTATGTGAAATGGGCTTGACGGTGGCCCTGCTTAATTAGCCTGCCATTTGCTTCAAAGCAGAGGTCTCGGATGTTGCACAGCATGCAATTAGCAGTGGTGCGAAGGCACTGTGTCAGGGTAGGTGGAGCGAACGTGTCCATCCCACGACTTCCATCATCTCCAGAGGACAGGCTTGTCAGTCTGCTTCCAGGAGGGCCTGAGGATGAATGCCCTCCTGACAGGTACACCAAGATAAGGCTCTGAGGAGAGCCTGCTCCCTAGAGCCTGGCGCAGTTAGGTCCCCAGCTCCACCTTTACACTTGCTCCTTAATAGTGCAGTCAGCAGGACAAGCAGAGAGAAAGTTCTCAGATCATTTACAGGTTTTGACATCGTTGATGACAGTTAATGTCTTTCACCTAAATACAATTAAAAAAAAAAAAAGACAGGTCACACAATCTGAAACATTAGTTGTCTACTTTTAATATTTTTGTACATTCTTAGTAGCCGTAACAATATCAACACAAATGTCACCTAGAAAATGTCCAGTTATGATTTTAAAAATAAAAATGCATTCTCAAGCGAACATATAGTTCAAAAGGAGAAAAAAAAACCTAGCATCTACTCTTAGCGACCAGCTGGTATTTAAATCTATTCAAACAATGGAACAATGAAGTCAGGCGGCGGGGGGTGGGGGGGTGGGGGGTGGGGGATCCTCTTAGGACAAGGTTGCTGAGAAGCAGGAGGCTAAAGGGAGTGAAATCCCTCTGGACTGGACTGTTCTGTGGGATCCCCTCTGTCAGAGCCCAATTTCAATCTCATCTGCATCAGAAGGGGATAATTTACAGGAGAAATCTCAGGCTGCATCTTTAACTACTTAAGGTTCTTTCTGTGAGACCTGCAAAGTAGCTCTGATTTCTCCCTTTAAACCCCACTGACCACCAATTATTCGAATGCGCCTCCTCTGACCTGCGGGAGGAAGAATGGCAGACACCACCTTTGGAGAGGGTACAGTGTGAAAGCTGACTCACACTGTTTAGTGGCTTTCAAAGAACTACTTTTGGCATGCTAATTAGATTCTAAAACTGTAATTACAATAGAAACAAAAACTGGGTGGTGTTTTCTCTGTAATGAATCACTTTGGAATAATGGGCCAGTGTGGGATTTAAGGAAAGAAGCCATGTATAACGCTGCTGTTTCTCTGTGATAACTGAGGAAATTGCGTTCACCCAATCATAGTGTGGTCCTTCCAGCTCTCCCCAACTTTTGTAATCATTATTATAAGAAAAGTTTTATCTAACGTTTCATCTCTAACGCAAGCTACAATACTCACTATTATGCTACTTACAGGGAGGGCAGTTTGGTATTTAAGAACTGGGATCAAGAGAGGTACCAGAACATAAAGCATTTAGCTTTGATATAAAAGCCCGTAGGAAAGGAGTTTGCAAAACACAGACTTCATCTTGGTTAACCTTTCTGATTTCATTGGTTACAAAGTATAAAATCTGTACATATTAAGCAGTTCTCTGTGAGGAGCTTAGTAAGTGAAAGTTCCAGAACATACTGACCTTCACAACCTTCCAAGAAAAACTACACAAGAAACATTATTCTCGTCAGCTAAAAGTTACAGCTCAGCTTGTGACTTAAGCATTTGCAGAGATCTAGAAAATGGGGAGGGGTCTTTGCAGCCTGCCTTAGGCAGGATCAGGGTGCCGAAAATGGGGGGCATAGTTGGTGATAAATCCAAAGACTGGGACCATTTAAGAATAGCAGGGACAAAGATGAGTAGAATGTCTAGAGATTTTGTCTTTCATTTTATTGTGAATATCCAAAGCAGGTTCTTCTCTTGAATCGTTGGCTCGACTCTGCTGATTTTGAAGCAGTTACAGCTATGGCATCATTTTTCCTACCCGAGAAAAACTTATAAATAGCATTGATCAATGCCTAATGTGGGTTCTATTTTTAGCTGGTGATTGCATTGTCTTTGGAGTCAATTTTTTTCATGTAAAACCTCAACATAGTATTGTGAACCTAACGATTGAGCATATTTGAAAACATGAAGATTCCAGATTGAAAATTTTAAGAGAACATTGATTAGAAATGTCAAGTCTGTGGTGAAATATAGTCACTCATTCATTCAAGTACTCCACCAAACACGTTTACTGAAGGCCTATTGTGTATAGGATACTGTTTGAGTCAGTATGTGTTGAATATAATTCTCTGTCTCAATAATTAAGCAAAGCATTTAAACACCAAAGTCTACAGTACAGTCAGTGTTTGTCAGGAACCATGTATCTCTGCAGTGGGGAGAAGTTAGACAAGGATTTTACTGCTGTTAGCTCCACCAAGATAGAGCATCAACTGTCTTCACCATCAAAATTACTCCCTTTTATTCACTTCTTTGAGTAGAAACTTTATCTCGCATCCTGGTTCTGGAGACAAGGCACAATAGGGGACATATTTTGGAAAGAGTTGGTAAAAGGTGGCATAAATGTCTTCTCCATAAAACCTTTTTAGTGGTCTAGCCTGCTACAGATAATTACCACTCACATTGATCAAATCTATGTCATTATGTCTGTATCTAGGTCTCTGCCTGCCCATCTTCTGTCTCAGTGTGATTGCTCAGGGCTCTAAGAGTAACTGCTGGAGAATTAGGAAGTGAACAGCACAAGTCTCTGATAGTCTTATGTCCTTTTATATTAAGGAAAGAAGAAATATCGAAAAAGAATTTGCTTTCAGAAACCTTGTGATGCCTACATAGTTATACACAAACACACCAGGGGTATTTTTAGAACCCCGTCAGTCCTAAATATAATACCAATGATTGGTAGAGTGCATGTATGAAGCAAAGTAAAATGTACCACTGCACAGATTTTCTGATTTTAAACAGATCCATTGAATTTTGTCATTTAGTAATTGCCCATTTTGGTCTATCGCCATTGCTACTTACCAATTGCTGTTTCCCTGTTGATTTCACTGTGGTTACACATTACTTAGCAAGGATGATCTCATAATTTTAATGGATTGATTATTTATGTACATTCTTCATATAACATATTTATAATGATGGTTCTAAGTAATTCCCAACTTTCTTAAGATTCACAGGAATAAACTAATTTTTTTATTGACAATGCAAATGTTACTGTGTTTGCATGTGTATCGGAGTAAGAGGTTCACATGCTCTAGCCTTGGCAGAAAAGATTTCAAGGATTACTCCCCTGGAAGCTTTTTGATGGAAGATGGTTAGACACTAATAGAGGGAAATTTTTTATGTTCCAAAGTAGTGAACAGTTAGTCACTTCATGGTGGGGGCTGGGATATATCTTTTGATAAACTAGCCAGTACAGAGCACTTTTAGAATAGGATACTGGAGTGATCAGATCATTGCTTAGTTCTGCCATGGTGATTTCTGTCTATCTTGAGTAGGGGTGCTTGATTTGGATACATGTTAAAAAGTTGGTTGTGTTTTTTTTTTTGTTTTTTTTTTTTTTTTCTGTTTTGGCCTCCTGAATAAAACTGTGATGGAAATAGACCACACTTTAAGGCTTCTTATTCATCAAGATATGGTTTTTCCTATTGTTGCAGCAGAACAATGCTTAATGACCCTGAGAGAGAGAGAGTCAGTGAAATGTATGGATTTGAGAAACTGGTGGTTATACCAACTGCAACCTCACTAGTAATTTTTTTTAAAAGAAGTCATTGGCATGTATCCATTGTGTAGCGATTAGTTTCATAAAACATTTTCATGCTAGCGTCTCCTATATTTTGCCCGTATCCCTGCCGCCTGGCCCTGTCCTGTTACCTCCTTAGCTGCCCACTGCTCATTTTCTTACACAATCCCCTTCAAACTCCTGTGACATATTTATACGCATGCATAAACTTTATTAAACCTGTAGTGGAAATCTCGTAGGGAAGGTTGTAGCCACATCACATGCATAGGTGCTAGGTGAGCTTGGAGGCTCTGTGAGCTAAGGCCTTGGGAAGGATAATCAACATTTCTATGCTTTGATTTCCTCATTTTTCAAATAAAGATAAAACTGAGAATTTTGTGATAAAATTAAGCATACATAAATAATTCAGAGTCAAGACTGTTTGGGAGTGGGTGCCCAATATTGTTAAAGTTATATTACTCTCAATATAGAACCTTAAATGGCATTAAAATGATCTTTCCCTTCTTTCTAATTGGGCAGTTTTCCTCATTTGTCTGAAATAGATATGTATAATGATTGTATGTGGGATTTAAATGGGGAAGGAATCCAAATGCTTCAGTTTGCAGGAGAAACACTGCAGTTCCGTTCCCCTCTAGCCCCTTCTGAAGAGGTGTCCTCTGCAGTACCTTCGTGTCTCTTTTATTTTATTCATCTTCTTGGTGCCTTGTTGCTGCTGCAGCTCTGAATGGTGAAATCACAGCAGCCCCACAAGGGAAGGTGAGTGGGCAAAAGTGAAAGGAACATATTTCCTTCCTAAATACATCACATTTGTTTGCTTGTTTGTTTTGTGCATGAGAGAGAGCACTGCCTTGGCACACATGTAGAAGTCAGATGAAAACCTGCGAAAGTTGGTTCTCTCCCTCTACAACATGTGTTCCAGGGTCAAATCAGGTCGTCAGGCTCGGTAGCCTTTGACCTCTAAGTCATTCCATCCAGCCACAGCAAAGCCAGGAGTGTTGTGGTGAATGCTGAGACAGATGATTTGTTAAGACACTTGTTATTTTGGCTTCCTATATTACTTTCTGAAGTTAATTACTTATTTTCTTTCAACCTGAAGAGAATCACAGGAAATGTGAAACAAAACTGTATGTTTAAGGGAAAAAATGATTAGCTCTCTTTTTGTTAATCCAAGGTTAGCTAATATAACAGAAGAATCAAAATCAGCAATTATTCCTTTAATTGAAAATAAAAGCAAGATTAGTCTTCAGAGCATTATGGTATGTGCATTGTGTTAAGCAAATTAAACAATGCGATATGATGCATTTGGCTAATATCTATTCAGATCTTTTCAAGTATTATGTTGATAGAGTCTTTTAATGTGAGGTTTCCACTTTGTAGAGTGCAAAAGGCACAGCACGTTACTGTTGACTAGCTTATAGTGCTTTCAAGTAGGTCTCTAGAGCCGGCTCATGCTGCTGCCAGGGCCTCTGCCACCACTGATGGAAACACCTGCATCTCTCTCTTCCTTGAGACTGGTGACCATCCTACTTTACAACATTAGGATCTGGCTGTTGGATGAATTCTATCGATGGAACAATGCAATGTTTATTTTTCTGTAACTGATTTTTTTCACTTAATGTGACATCTTTAAGGTTCATTATGTTGACACCTATCAAGAAATTTCTCTCTTTCCAAAAGTCAAATAATATAATATTCAGATTCTCAGATTCTCTCTCTCTCTCTCTCTCTCTCTCTCTCTCTCTCTCTCTCTCTTTCTCTCTGTACTGTGTGTGTGTGTGTGTGTGTGTGTGTGTGTGTGAGAGAGAGAGAGAGAGAGAGAGAGAGAGAGAGAGAGAGAGACTTTATTCATTCTTCCATAGGGCTCCAGTGAACAGAGAACCACTCTTTGAGTTCCTAATACAATTTAGATATATGCCTGAAAGTGGTTCCTAGCGTTGGCAGCTCTCCAGACCAATCTATACTGCTTCATGTGTCACTCATTTTGTCACGGGAGAGAACTTGCTAGGCTCCATAAAGCTGAACTGAGGGATTTCACTTTAAATTTGGTATGCTGCTACTCCAAGCGATCACACATACAAACATACAGTTGTGAACACACATGTCGCAGCATATATATATCATTTAATGATAGGGATATGTTCTTGATTACACTGACTTGTCCTCACACTAAAATTATGGAACATGCTTCCACATCCTAGATGGTGTATACAGATCAGTCACTTAACATGCCCTTTTTAATAAACCAGAGAACGCAGTGACCATGAAATGTTGGAGGCAACTTCCAAGATAACAAGTCACACTATTCCACAGTAATTTTTTTAAGTAGGAAGATTATGCTCTAAAGATTAAAAATATAGTTTAAAATATAGAAATCAGTGATGCTTTTTTCATTCTTAAGTATTGGGTACAACATATAGCTATACATGTGTGTATCTGCTACACCCACATATGATCGGCACTGAATAGGTTTGGTTATTCCTAATTCACCATAAAAATATGACCACCAAGCTGTGATACTTTAGTTCCAATGTCTTTGGCAATAGGAATCCTAAGCTCCATTATAATCTTATGAGATCACTGAGTGTGGCGGTGTATGCTTTAAAACCCAGAACTGGAGAAGCAGAGACAGGTAGATCTCACTGAGTTGAAGACCAGTCTTATCTACAAAGTGAGTTCCAGACAATCAGGACTACATTCTGAAACCCCATATCAAAGAAAAGAAAAAAAAAAAAGCTCATGGGAATCCCATCATATGTGTATCTGTCACAGTCGGAAACATGAGTATGAGACACATGGGGATAGGGTGTGCTGTGGATACAAGGCACATTGGAGAGTTCCATGTTATCACTGTATTTTGAGGGTTCTGCCTGTTAGCTCTTGAGTGGCATTGGTGTCTACCTCCACCCTTTTCTCTGAGTTGTATTGTCTTAAACACAGACTTACCGTCAGGAAGAGTCTACGTTCCTTGGAATATGATTGAGGAGGTACACAGTGGCAGGGAAGTTATAGCTAAGACCTAATCCCTTAGCTCAGAACTGCCTTATATCATACAATCACTCACCAGCGAAACTTCAAAAAAAATGGTTGATTAAAAAAAATCTGTGCAACTTTAGTTTGAATACATTCTTCCTGCTTGCATTTTCTGCTCGAATAATCTACCTCTCTGGAAGAACAAACAAATAAGCCAGCAGAAAACCAAGTGTGGTTCTCTTTGCAAATCTCTCCTCCTATAGTAACCAAAACCAGTCCCAAGCAGCATGTCTCAGCCAGTCATTTGTACCAAGGCTTTCAACTATGAGCTAGCAGACTCTAGCATCCTAGTCATTTATTGGGTGCATATCTCCTCCCTGACCTTTTGTGGTTTTTTTTTCCTCATGAGGCAGATTTAATCTGTAGGGAGGGAAGAGAATTCTGTATCATGGAGTCATGATTTCTAAGGCAGTTTTATCCGTTTGACCGAGTAAACTGGAGCAGAAAATGTGACAATGATGTTCACTTCAAGACATGAACATGACAGTAAAATTCCTTAATTCATACTTGACAATTTTGAAAAAAAAAAGCAGAGGTCATCTATTTTATTCATGCATTCTCTTGATAGCGTTCACATCATTACTACTATTTTGAATAATTAGTATGAATGTTTCTACTACTACAAGAAAATAAAGTCTAAGAGGTATTGCAAGTGTTGAATGACCAACCAAGCAGAGAGATCACAGTGACTCCTAATCCAGGAACAGTCCTGAGTGAGTGTCTCACTGCTAATTTTGGTTTTTGAGAAGTCAAAAGAAACAACTCAAAATCAAGACATATATATATAGATAGAGAGAGAGAGAGAGAGAGAGAGAGAGAGAGAGAGAGAGAGAGAGAGAAGAATCCCTAGGACTCTTGTGTTGATCAAATCATTTAAAAGACTAATCAAAAAACTCAAATTCAGAATTTGTTATTTGCACAGCATTCAGTGAAATAAATTTTGAAAAATGAAAATGAAGTTAAGGCCAGCATCCATGGCTCTTCATTAGTGCGTTACGACTTCAACAGAAAAGTTGAAGTGTTGTCTTATTGACTGCAATTTTTAGGGGAAGAAATATTGTGTAGCTTGAATTTGGAAGAAATGTACTTAACGGTTCTGAGAATGTCATCTCCTGTAAAAAGAACTTCAAAGAGGAGAGAGTTGTACCTGGAAATTTTCCAGTGAATTTTCTGCCTGTGATTGCTGTCAGTCTCAGTGATAAGTGTCCCTTGGTAAGGTCTCCTGTCTTACAAGGAGAAGAAAATAAAACGAGAAAGGAAAGGAGGGCAGAGGAGGAAGAGAAATCAGATCCACGGAATGCAAACAGCCCCACCTGCACCCTAGTAAGCAAGCTGCACATTCAGCAAAGTGTATTAACATGAACTTGAATAATTCAAGCTTCCAAACCACAGGAAGAGGCTTTCCATTGGGAGGAAAAGCCCCATAATTAAAGTTTCTCCAGCACACGGAGGCAGCTGCTTCCTCTACCAGACGGAGAAAATTGGACATGGCCTAATAGCCTAGAGAAGAGGGAACTGTGAAGGGCATTGTTGGAGAAGTGTTAGGTTTATCCTGGTGTTCTCCAATTATAAAGTCAATTCTCGGGATACCAGCTTCTTTTACATATTAATGGCCTAACCCCTGGCATATGGCAAGAATGCAGGATTCAACTCTGAGAGCCTGCCTGCAAATGGAATCCTGAGTTCAAAGACTTAAGAATGCCACTGTCTGCACATTGCAGCTTTGAGAGGGCCTGGAAAACACATAGGTTGGATTTGGTTTTTGGTTTTTTATTTCCTCTATCAGCACAAAATTCACTTTAGAATGAGTTGTTTCTTCACATATGGAACTTATGGTTTCTAACTTCGGGATAGATAGATGGTAGACAGATAGATGATGATGATGATGATGATGATGATAGATAGATAGATAGATAGATAGATAGATAGATAGATAGATAGATAGAAACGATGGATTGATAAACAGATAAACAAAGTCAAGATTCCCTGCTTTCATCATTCTGCCTGTTAGAGCTACTGGGGCTGCCATGTCCGGCTGTTTCCGATGTCTGTATGCTTGGCGTTTGAGAGTGTTTCTTTACCACAGAAAATCTCCATAACTTCAACCCGTTCTTCTTATTCCCAAGTGATTTCAGTTCATCTCATCAGCATCTTGCTTTCTGGAACACTGCTGGCTTCCACCTCCAGGGCGTTTCCTACTTCCAATGCCCTGCCTTCTCCCAGTATCTTCAGCAAGATTGCTAATCAGCATTCTCTTTTTGCTGGGGTTGAACAGAGGAGCACAGGGCTCATTTGAAATAAAAAATTCAGTGTTTTTTCGGGGTGGAGGGGAGAGCCTTGCCCCACTTTAAGGAGATAAAACACTCCCTGGTGTTCCCTTGGGGACCTCACACCATGCCAGTGCTCAGAAAAGGTGGAAGCAGAAGGGAGGGGCAGTGTTTCCCTTCTTGACAGCAGATTGAAAAGCTTACCTCCCTTCAAGTTTGATTTCCCACTCACTCACTGCCCCTAATGCCAGTGCAGTGGCAGTTGTTTCTCAAGTGGCCACAAGAGATTGCAACAGAGAAATGGAAGGCGAGGAACCCGATAGTTATAGCTCCAGAGAGAAAAGGCGTTTATTGTCGGCAAGCTGTTCAAAAGCTGACCAGAAAACTCGCCTGACGTTTCAGAGGAACTTCCAATTCCTTTAGGACATAGTCCAAAATGTTCATGGTAAAACACTCTTGCATAGGACCATCATTACAATAAACGTCTCTTATATCTTAGGACTACAAAGGTATATCTCATAAGGCTTATTATAATCCACCATTTTAATTAAGGAATCTCATTACAAGCTGCTGTGAAAGTTGCTCTGTTGACAGAAATGGTAAGATACAACAAATCATTGAGTTGTATTAAATGGTACTTCTGGGGGAAATGCCTATCATAAACTCTAGAATATGTTCTTTGATTCTGAACCTGAAAATTAAATACCAAGCTTTTCTTGTTGAAAAAAAAAATCTGTTTAGTAAGAAATTTGTCAACTTGTAACATTAGTAAATTACTTAAAGGAACGGGCATTTCTGGCTGAAGCAAGTACCACAAGCCCTTTGCCCTAAAACCCACATTGACAGATGCATTGCAGTCTAGGCATGGTTTGAGGTCTCATGACTATTACCCATTAGTTACAATTCCTAGAGGCTCTGTCTACAGTCGGTGGTGCCCTACTTTGGTTTTAATACTGAATTGTGAATAAGCAGGTCAGATTATCTTCAAAGGTATACAAATTGAAAGTGAATCTCTGAAGGCTCAGGGGAGGGAGGAGCAAAGAAATGTAATATTTACTGACTTCAAACTTTTTTCAAGAATCATACTTTTCGAAACTGTACTGAAATAAACTTTACATCTTCTAATCAACCTGTGGAAAGTAGAATATTATCTGACACAATTCAGTAGTTTCACCTCTAGAAGACTTACTAACAATCAACTATGTAAGTAGGACAAGCCTGATTCTGCCTCCCTCTGGTGCCAGGGAGTCCTGAATCTGTTGCCAAACATTCATCTTATCTGAGAAATGCTCCGTGTCCTTGACCCAGAGGTCTCACTCAGGCTCAGATGTCCACACTTTCCTGAAACTTTTCTGTGTGACCGTGAGGGCCAAATGAGGAGAGACTGAGGTATCACATTCACCCTGAATTATTGCATACCAACCTCTAAAGGAACAGGTGAAGAATCTTGAGTGGCCACTGGCCCTCTGAAACTGCTTTCTACTGTGTCTGCACATCTTTCCTGGCCTCAGTCACCTGGACAATTTCCCCTTCTTTGAGCTTTCTTTCTCTCTGCCTAAAATACATTTGATGACATTAACCCTCTCACCCTCTCTCTGTCTGCACACCCCTCTTCACACAGAGAGATACATGCACACATTTGTGCATCAATGAACACACACACTTGTATCATGGACCACTCAGGTCTTGCTTAGCTAGCACTTCCCCAGGTTGGCCTTCTTGTCTAAAACCTTGCCTAGTTCTAATGCCGTTTTCTTCGGTTCTGCTCCTCCTTACACTAAATTTACATTTCCTGCTGTTCTGGCAATTGTTTGCTTGCTGCTTGTGTTGTGTTTTGTTTTATATCAACTCAACACAAGCTAGTGTTGTTTGAAGGCCGCTTGTTTGTTTCCCAGCTGACAAGACTCCTGAAATAATCACACAGAAACTATATTATTTAAATCACTGCTTGGCCCATTAGCTCTAGCTTCTTATTGACTAACTCTTACATCTTAGTTTAACCCATCTCCATTAATCTGTGTATCACCATGAGGTCATGGCCTACCAGCAAAGTTTCAGCATGTCTGTCTCCAGTGGCATCTCCACAACTTCTCTCTGACTCTGTCTCCTTTCTCCCAGCATTCAGTTCAATTTTCCCTACCTGCCTAAGTTCTGCTCTATCATCAGGCCAAGGCAGTTTCTTTATTCATTAATAGTATTCACAGTGTATAGAGGAGAATCTCGCATCAAGCTAGGGTTATCAGGAAATAGAAAAACTCTATTGAAAAAAAGAACTGCCTCTATTGGATAGGCCTTAGACAGTACTGTGATACATTAGTGGTTGATGTGGGAGGGTCCAGTCTACTAGGATTGGCACACCTTTGGGCAGGTGGACCTGGGCTATATAAGAAAGAAGACTAAGCAAGGCAGGGAGAGAAAACTAGATAGCAGCATTCCTCCATGGTCTTTGCTTCAGTTCCTGCTTTTCAGTTCCTGCTAAAGTTCTTGCTTTGAATTTTCTCAGTGATGGGGTGTCATCTGAGAGTTGTAAGATGAAATAAACCCATTCCTTCCCACGCTATTTGGGTTGCAGTCTTTATCACAGCAATAGAAATATAAACTAAGACATCTGCCCTTTCCTATTCTCTGGGGGAAGGACTTCAAAGCTACTGCATGAGCTATCTGAGACTTTGGACTATAAATCATCATTGTGTTCTTGCTCCCTGCCGTAATTACTCCACATAGCAATTTCTTGGTAAATGCCTGTCAACTGAAGGAACAAATTGTCTGGAGCCAACCTGTCCAAAAATCTTCAAATTTCAAAAGGTAGCCCTCCTTCTCCTACCCTGTCAATGCCATGGACATGCCTTATGTCTATTCTGCACTCTCCCTTCAAGGTAAGCCCTACCATACTGAGCCATGTCCAAATGTAATGAGACTATTTTGAGCATGCAATGGAATGAGGACAGTTGGGGGGAGCTAGCAGAAATGTGAAAACTGTCTTGAATAGAGAGCACCCCTATCCTGCAATTCCAGCATTCACCTAAGCCAGCTTTGTTACATCCCATCAGTGCACAGTCTCAGAAAAGCATATAACATGCAAAGCACAGACTGCACTATTTTCCCATAAGTAGAAATAATGGATTATAGTTACCACTGAAATGGTGATTCCATTGCAGAACCCCATGCTGCTGCCCAATGCTCCTTATTTCCCTTTTATTACTTTAAGGAGAAGAATCAATTACGGGGCATTTTCTGAAACAGCACTTCCTCATTGCATGCACATTCTGGATTTCAGTTGTACAGACAGAAATATATTATCTTTCAATTAGTTGCAGGTGAACACGCAAGCACATGCATCTCAGTACTGATTTAGATGCTGATTCTTCTTATAAAGAAATATGAACTTGGAATAACCCAGAAGTTTACCATTCTTAAGTAGCTCCAGAATCTTTGTCTAACAGTCAGGGAAAGAGATTATAGCTTATTTCTTGCCATTAAAATTGTCTCATTTTGGTTAGTAGTCTTTCTTGCATTGCCCTGTCTGTTTACTATGTATGTAAGGAAGTGGTTTTCAACTTTCCTCCTGCTGTGACCCTTTAATACAGTTCCTCATGTTTTGGTGACCCCTGACCATAAAATTATTCTTGTTCCTATTTCATAACTGTAGTTTTATTTCCGCTACGAATCATAATGTAAATATCTGATGTCCTACCCTGTGACTGGATCATCCAACTCCCAAAAAGGTCACAATCCACAGGTTGAGAACCACTGTCTAAGCAGAATGGGAACAACAAGGAAGGAATGGAGAGAGAATTTTCCCCATAAGGGTGGGGTCCATCATGAGCCTGGGGGTTTCCTGATCAAGGATCTGGTTAGTTGCCCTCTTTTATTGCTATGGAGAATACATTTCCAGCTTGTTTCCAAAGGGAACACTTTAAGGTCTGCATGTGTGTGTGAAATTTTAGGTAGCGAAAAATAAAGAATGGCCTTCTAGGTTTCCCCTTTTTTGAATGCAGATCCATGGTTCTGTGTTCCTGGTCCATTTCCATTCTACCTCAACTGTATACCCATCTCCCCATGCTATCTTCTCCTGGGGGTCAATATGCAGAGATCTGAATTCATCTGACTGGTGCCCCAAATCATCCAAGGTTCCTCATAAGAATTTAAGACCCCCAATTTTACCAATTTTTTTTTAAAATTTTTTAAAATCAGTGTTTTCAAATGGATACACAAAGGCCTCCTATCTGCACCTGTGCTGCTCGATTCACTTCAACTCTCATATTGGTATGTCTTACTACTTACTAAAGAGAAACTTTTCTGTTCCTTTCAACTCAAACCTTGGAAGACTGTTAAATTTGCAAGCAAAATTATACAGGAAAGGTAATTCTTGAGACAGAGAAATTAGTAATAATGGCAAGAAAAAAAGGAATAACTCCTTAAATTGCCTACATTCAAATCCATGCAGGAAAAGAATTGAACAGCAAGGATCCCTATTGATTTTGACATATTTTTTGATTGCAGCATGGTGTTCATTTATGGAGCTATATAAATCTCATAAGAATAATTGAAGAGCACGTGTAAACCTGCTCCTTTGCCCTGTTTGGGTCGCCTCCCTCATGACTTAACCCAAATGTCGGGAAGCAGCTGCCAGTCAGTGGCTGTGTTTAATCATCTATTGTTCCCCCCATTAACCTGCCCACCTCATATCCCACCTCAGGCGGCTTCCCCAAAGGTAAGAAATGAAAGCTGTGATGCTCTCATCAACTATAATTATGATGACCTTTTCATGTTTGCAGAATTTTAAAATATATTTTCAAAGCGCAGAAGACAGGAGAAAATGGCCATCACTTCTCATTCATCTGTAATTCCAGATGCAACCTAAGGCCAAGCAGCAATTCAGGGTAGCATATTTTACTCAAGAAGGGATATAGGAATAAACCTCTGGGACTAACCTTTTAAACCATCCTTGAATAATATCTGCATATGGCTTTTCCTGTGGTCGATGAAATTTCCACATGTGTACTCAAGCATGGAACGGTATAGAGTGAATTCCTTTATCAGAAACTGCTCCCTGCTTCCCTTTACCTATGAAATGTTTTGTGCAGCAAACATCATGCTCAGAAATATGTCTGTTTATTCAGCAGGCACAAATGATAAAATTCCAACAACTAAATGGGAAAAAGAAAAAACCTTGAGATTTGTGTTTTTATAAACAGTTTTCTTTTGATATAATTACTTTAACTGTTTACATAATTGCCTTTAAAAAATCACAGTATATTTCTTTTTGTAAGGAAGTAAGAGAAATAGAATGTATTTTTCTCCTTTCCTAATCCTACATTTTACTTACTCACCACTAGCAGTCTAGTCTGTTGACATTAACAGCCACCCTGTTACAGAGTTCACAAAGAAAGCAATTAAATAGAGAGTTAAAGATGATTAATCACATGCATCTCTATTAGGAATAGACTGGAATCTCTAAATGCTTGAAACTTTAAGCTGAAAAACAGAACCTTGTGAATTTGGCATGGTTGCTGTTTGTTTGGTTTGAGGTAGAGTCTCACTATGTGTCTCAGGCCGACTCTTATTCCCCATTCTCTTGTCTCAGCCAAGCCGAGCCCCCTTGAAGGTGTTTATATATTTCTCTGCATATAATCTTTATGTTGCAAACAGAAGCCAATCTGAAAACAGAAAGAAACCAAAGCCACACAGATACCCCTTCCTTGCCCAGCAAACCATTGTCCTGAGACTGTAGCTTCTGGGGCTACAGATTGCCCTAAAATAGCCAGAGTACCGCGATGTCTTTCTGCAGTGTCTGAACTAATAGCATTTCATTTCTTCCTTGTAGAAACAGAAGGACATGAGAAAGAACAAAGATTTGATCCAAGCTGGATATCATGGTCCAATAGGAATTACTATGTGTACTTGGAAATTGGCTTATTTGTGCCCATTAGTCCCCAAGTTTATCCTTAGCAATTGCCCTATACTTTATAAAATATGATCTATAAAGATAAAATTTGAAAATGTAATGCTGAGGTAATTTCATCTTTAAACATTACCCAAACCTCTCCTCAGTCTTTTTACCTTGAACTGCCAAAGCAGCTCCTTCACTGGTCAATCTGAGCATGTAACACGCAGTACTTCCTTTCATCTTTAATTGATTTTGCATTGTTTTACTCTCCCTCAAACTACAATTGCACTTTTACGTCTTGCCTGTAATCTACAGGCATACCACACTTAACATGTTCCTTCCCATCTAATTCTTGTTTATAGAATAGAACCTCATCAAGACTCTATCCCTTGTTC
The DNA here is from genome assembly GCF_982192425.1 of Myodes glareolus. Classification (NCBI taxonomy): domain Eukaryota; kingdom Metazoa; phylum Chordata; class Mammalia; order Rodentia; family Cricetidae; genus Myodes; species Myodes glareolus. The sequence goes on along the minus strand of NC_142026.1, from coordinate 93,339,677 downwards.
TGCTCCTTTGATCTTTTGGACCATTTCCCTGACTATTCTCCTGAAATAGTTCTTTACGGATCACCAGTAGCTCGATGTTGCACACAACCTGATCACTCTCCATTGTTCATTTACTATGATGCAGTCACATATGACATAGTCGGTTGTTCAGCTTTTCTTGGAACATATCTGGTTTGTACTTGTCTGTCAGAAGACAGTTTGCTTGTCTTAGTATCCCAAATATTTTTCTCTTCATACCCTTAAACCACTTAACTGGAGTGCCACACCGCTCAAACACTGCTTCTCCTCCTGCCCTTACTCTTTGAGGGTCAACCTAATCTACAGCATCAAATACAATCAGTCCAGTAGGTTGATAACACTCTCATGGACCTTACCCTGGAATTGTAAAATAATTACACTATTTGGATTCTAATAAGCATCTTAGGAATGAAGAGCCAAAACTCATTCCAATATTGTATCTAATTCTTCTGAAGTACTTTGTTTCATTCAGTGGAAACCAGGGAGTTCTTACAGCTCATAAAGACAGAACACTGTACCTCATAGTCTATAACAGATCCACCAAAGTAACCTACCTGCTGGCTCCATCTTCAAGATTGTTCTGATTGCTTCCCACCATGCCTGCCATATTACCCTTGTCCTTGCCACAAAAATGTCTCCACTGCTCCACTGCACAGTTTTGGTTTCCGTCTATTTCCTTTTCCCTTACTTCCACAGAGTTAATGCAGGAACGAAAATGATCATTTTTTTAGCTTAATTATGTCAGCTCTCAAAAACTGGCAGTTTTTTTTTTCTCGCAAAGCAAGAGCTCTGCTGGGGACTGTAAAGATGGTCTTGGTCCTACCCCTGCTCTCACACCTGTAATATGAAGGGGCCTGCTTGTTGGGGTTTATGTCCTGCCCAGTTCCCCACAGCCAGCAAGCCCCAAAGAAAATCAAACAGAGATCTCCATAAGTTATAAAATTGATTGGTATATTAGCTCAGGCTACTTATTAGCTCTTGTAGCTTATATTAACCCATTATTCTTATATATGTTAGCCACACGGCTCGGTACCTTTCTCAGTGGGGCAGCTTCTGCAGTGGTCTGGGCAGAACTGCAGAGGGAGCTTCCTGCTTCCCAGAATACTCCTGTTCTCACCGCCCCACCTCTACTTCCTATCTGGTTGACCCACCTATACTTCCTACCTGGCCAATCAGTGTTTATTTAAAACATGATTGACAGAATACAGACAATTCTCCTGCACCACATACCTCTCTGAATGTATCTCTGGCTAATCTTATTACAACCCAATCTAGACCCATATTGGCCACCTTGTAAGTCCTCAAGTTCGCCGGATGTTTATATGCTTTAAGGTTTTGCACCTCATGCCTCCAGAATATTCTTTCCTGTGAAGTCTACATGCCTCACTCTGTTTTCTCATTAATCAAATGTTATCTCAGTAAATGCACTGTCCTGCGTGTGCCACAGCAGAAGAGAGTTTGTAGAGGGAGTCCTACAGGTCTCAGGGAATGTTGTATGGACCTGGGGCTAAGCAATAGACTCAGATTATTAAAAAAAAAAACCCTGAGGCATAGAAATAAGTGGCCACAATGGGTTTGAGAATTGACAAGCGTGGGAAGAAGTCTGAACTTTCATTCTAGCCAGCTTAGTGCTTTCTCTGTACTTTGCTATGGCCCCAACATTTGGTGCTATACTAGAAAATGGCTGCTTTCACTTTGGAAGCACACATTTTTCTGTGCCACATGTAAAAAGATATGACAGGATTTTTAGGGAGACAGTGCTTCAGTTATGTCTTCTGCAGATAGAAGGGCTGTAGACACTTCTGAGGTGTCATTCTTACTCTATGTAATGTCAAGGCAATCTTTCAGTAATTGTCTATTAGAATAATAGAGATAGTCCTCAAGGGTGATTATCATCCAGCAAAAACAGAATTGGATCAATAATGACTCTACATGGACAGGAACAGGAAAATGTGGATCTTGATAATGAAGCAAAGAACCATGGAAACACTGCTAGATGATGTCAATGAACTCATCAAAGTTTAAAGAACTGGATGCTGGAGAGTTGGATCTCAGTAAAGAGCACTTATTACTCTCCTACAGGACCAAGTTTGTTTCTCCATACCTACACTGTAACTCCTGGTCCAGGGGATCTAACACCTTCTTCTGGCTTCTGCTAACATTTGTGGGCACATACCTACACACAGACTTGCACACCTACAAAAATATACATAAGTGTAAAATAATTTTAAGTTTCTAACAAATTTTTTTTAAACTCATGACATGTATGTTCAAAAATTATAGAAAAATGTGTTTCAAATGAGTGCAGATATGGGTGATTCTGTAATTGATCAGTCTCACTCATCCACCTAAATCACTGCCATTGTCCTGTCCTTTCTGGTGTGTTGGCACCACGTTATTAGTTTGCTGAGAAAGGGAGAAAGATTTGAATGAAAGATAATACACAGTGGAGCAGGGCTTTCCTGTAGGCAGGCAGGCACCACATTATGAGAAGAAATTCATTTTCTTAAGAAGTTGATTCCTTGCCTCGGGCCAGACAGATGGGAAAGATGAATAAAAGTTTATTTTACATAAATTTTCATCTTCTAAGAGAAAGTCTAATCGGACCTTCATATTAGATTTGTGCAACCATCCAGGTCACAAGCAAAGAGGGAGGAAAATTTGGTAAAAGTAGAAAAAATATCTAGAATACAACTCTAGTGAAGAATGAAGAATGAATTGGCGATAAGTAATGAAACTAGGTTTGATGCTAACTGACTTTTTAAATAAAAAATACATATATGTTAAAGGTTTCAGGAACTTTAAACATTGTATATTGAAAACCAAACTATAGGAACCAGCAAGGATTAGCAGATAGGCAGAAGGACCCAGGAACAGTCGTGATAAAATATTGTGTCTTCCAAAGTTAAGCAAAAAACCATACACGCTAAAACTGAGAAAAATATCTGCCATAGCTGAGAAATTGAAAATTGAGTAGGATTAAAAACTAAAAATGGCTGAGTACCAAATTTTAATTAGTATAAAAAACTCTGAGACAATTGTATTTATTCAGAAGACCTGCCCTGCATCATTAATTAATCGAACTGCTTGAGCAATGGGTTCACATTATAGCTGACTGATACGCCAGGAACTCTAATCATGAGTGGCAGGAGGCACCAGCCTGCCAAATTTCCCTCTGAGTTCAAGAGGCTAAGATAAACTATGAGAATGATTCCACTTAGAACACTTTCTTGAACGTAAAATCCCAATCAAATCCTTGATATTTTCATTCTACCTTTTTGTGCTAATTTTTAATTTTTATGCATATGGGTCTTTTGTCTGCATGTATATCTGTGTACCATGTGTGTACCTGGTACCCATGGATTCCAGGAGAAGGCATTGGGTCTTCTAGAACTGGACTCACAGATGTGTGTGCTCCGATTAAACCTGGGTTCTCCAGAAGAGCAGACAGTGCTCTTAACTACTAAGCCATCTCTTCAGACCTTCATGTTGATTCTCTATAGACTTTCTTAGTAATGTGTTTTGAATGCCATTTAAAAAACTAGAACTTTCATTTTTCTCCTATATGGAGCGCAAACTCCTTAACTGCATATTCATGTATAAAAATGTTATGATAGAATCATACACTTTAGTTTTTAAAGCCAGAACAAGCTTGATAAAGCTATACTTACAAATGCCAACATTTCGCCAGAAGAAAACAGAAGTCTGCAGAGGCCGAGCTCTCGAACTTGCTTTGCAAAACTCTCTTGCCCCACTTCGGAAGGTGTTTCTACCCTCACGCTTCCTCCTGTCCAATTAAAGAAAGCTTCCCAGAATATTTTCATTCTAAAACCAAATTGATTTCAGTAGTTGGGATCATGTCAGATGACCTAGGGCATGTATCAAGATAAAATGTATACAAATGTTATTTTAATCATTTCCTCGTCTCGAAGTCTAAAGGTCTAGACTTTTAAACAGATTCTTCTTTTTTTTTCCAAAAGAAGTTTTTTCTCTCTCTACATTTCCAACAAAGTAGAAACTTATAAAAGATAATGCTTCAAATCATGGTGTGGATGGAATGTTTTCATTTGTGAGAGACTAATTAAATTACTGATTTTGTCATGACATGGTTGATGTTAGTGAATCAGGCAGCGTCTACCTCATTAAGCTACATCTGAGAAGAGCATCTTTTTTTTTTCAGGTTTACTAATTCAGAATACAAGAATTCTCAGCATCATTTCAGCTTTTCCTGACATCTTCCACAGACAACACTGGTGCCAGACAGATGTGGTGCCACCATGCCTAATAGGATTAAATCCCCAGAGCTAAATAGTATCTAGTTATACTAAATCAATCTAAGACTGGAATGGTCAATTTGAACATGAGCCCAAAGTTTCTCCTTTCATTGACTGTGGAAGTACAGTGGATGGCCAAAAGCTAACGATATCTGGGCAAATATACCCATTATCAAACCAGGGAAAGGTTATGTGTGAATGTGTGAGACACTGGAGTTCTCGGAGTCTTCCTTTTGTCATCTAAAAACTGTGGGAATTGGACTCTATGATCTCCAAGAATCTTCTAGTCCAAAATTATATTAATGAATTTACAATAGCCCCTGGGGTGTGCTGATAATCAAAAAGGCTATAGGCAGCTGCCAAACAGCAGACTGAGCCAAATGGACTTTCATAGGCTTCATTATTATTTAATCTCCTTATTTCTAAGGTTTCCATCCTTGCTCCAATCAGTGGAGAAAATTGAGCATTTTGGGAATAAGCATGAGATGCCATATGGTAGAACTGGAAGAAAATGGTGGTCATTTTCTCAATGTACTAAGTACAGTGACTCTTTAAATGTATTAACCATTTGAGAACATGATGAAAACTATGAATTGTATCTTCATAGAAAACTCTCTCTCTCTCTCTCTCTCTCTCTCTCTCACACACACACACACACACACAGACACACACAAACACATTCAAACTTTGTTTTCACTTCAAAGAGAAGGCCAATATCTCTAGTGCTACCTGTGTCTCCATTAAGCATCACTGATTTAATGGCTCTATGGTCAGCTTCTCACAATGTTATGGGATTTCACAATTAATGTATACTTTGGAAACAGACCTCCAAGTTTTATTACTTAAATTGTAAAATATGGAAGATATTAATCACAGTGAATTTGTTTTTTCACCCTTAAATAAAAAAATAACTCCTTCATAAACCTGTGTACTACATGATATCAAATCTATATATTGTCTGAACTCCTATTTGAAATATAGTATGCATTGAAAAAATCTGTTTCTTACTTCCTTTAAAAAATGTATTTTAGTTGTGCATGCCTTTAATCCCAGCACTCAGGAGGCAGGGGCAGGTGGATCTCTGTGAGTTCGAGGCTAGTCTGGTCTACAAGAGCTAGTCCCAGGACAGGTTTCAAAGCTACAGAGAAACCTTGTCTCAAAAAAACAAACAGAAAAAGACAAACAAAAAATGTGTTTTAGATAAGATTTTGAAAAGCAAATAACAAAATTTCTGAATGTTAATATTCTTGACTGATATTTTCAAACCTCAGGATTGATGAAATGGCTCAGCGAGCAATAGCACCTCCATTCAAGCCCAAGTTCAATATCCAAAGCCTGCAATGCAGAAAAAAAGAGACATGACTCCTGAAAATTGTCCTCTAATTTCCATATGTGCAAATGGCATTTGCCCCCCCCAACACAAAATAAATAATTAAATAAAAATTCAACTTCAAAATGTAGTTGATTCCTGTAACTTGGAATGCCAGGGAGCTGGCCTGTGGCCTAGGCTGCATCTTCTGGGTCCTAGTCCAGCGCTGACCCCAGTGAGGGCTCCATGCTGGCCAGCAAGTGGCCCAGACACCAACCTCTGCCCTCTTTCTCATGAAAACCCATCTCCTTTCCTAAAATGTTCGAATGAGAAGGTACTTCTTACCTTGCCTCTGGCTCCTCCGTCTGCACTTGCTGCCCAAAGCAATGGAAGGAAACCAGTGGAATTTCGTGACAGGTTGCTAAGTCAAGGATGCCTGGCAAGCAGCTGTGAGCATCCCTTCTAACTGGTGAGAGTCAGAATTACACTGCATCATGTGTTACACTAGAATGAGGGTTAGAAAAAGTGTTTTAAATTACCACTCGTAAAAATATTAGGGGTTACATCCCCCACCCCACACCGTGAGACTGAGGACAACAAAACTCAACAGATTGCAACCGCAACTCGGGCTTTCTAGCCCAGGCTTGCTAATGTCTCCAGTCACACCACCACACCAACCAGAAGCCGGGTTCCCAGTGGTCGGGCACTACTATCATCTCTCTGTGACGAAGAAGCATGGTCCTGCCTAGGACCATGACAATCTAAACAGGACAAGAAGAGGTGCATGCAGGCCTGGGTCAGTCCACCCGAGGCTCCGAGAAGAATACACTGGCCTACCTGGCACCTTTTGGCACCAAGCAGATGGGCACTACTGTAGTGAGCAAATGTATGGAGCAATATGGGAAACAGAAAGACAAAGAGTTCATGTCCCATGAAGAGAGGCATATCTGAAGAGGCCAAATAGATGAGGAGTGGACTGAGGTGGGTGGTTTCATTGCCACCCAAGGCCAAGATGATGGCTTGGGCTGGGATTCTGCTGGGGCCCATTACTGGGTTCAGGCTGTGGTGCAGCCGTAGTCTCTGTTGATGTCCATGACTCCTGATACCTAAACAAAGGCAGAGAAGCATAGTGATGTACAGAGTTGGCCCCGCCCCTCACTGGCTGTAGCACTAGGGAGAACTGGGTCTGTGCCTTACTGGTTGAAACACTCAGGAGAGAGGGTCTACACCTCACCTAGGCAGCACAATAGAGCTGTTTGTAGGGGCCATGATTGAACTGTCCCTGGGGATATGAGAATGGCAGAGCTGGTCACCTCCTTCTCAGAGCCAGGTGGTGGCATGGGTGAAGGGAAAATTCCCTCCTATCCTCACCCTTTACCACCTGCAGCAGGAGAGGGACTGGACCCAACCTCTCATTGGCTGCAGTGCTTGGGAGAGCAGGCCCTGCAGCTCACCTGGGCAGCCCAATAGAGTCAACTCTGTTGGCAGAGAGATGAGGATGAACCAGCCCTGAAGCTATGACCATGGGAGAGCTGTTGCCATTATTCAGCTATCTTGCGGTGGCATCGGTGGGTTTCGGGAGGGTGAGATGTCCTCCCCTGTACTCCAGATAGATAAGTAGATATGTCTAGCTTCTGCGTCCTATGGGCAGCTCTCCTAGATTTGCTGAAATTCTAAGGACCAATGATACCTTGACTTCAAAGTCTGGCTGGTCCGGTTTATTTCTTAGACACACCAAGTTGTTCTTTAATTCAAATCCCTACATTATAAAAGTAAATAATTAGTCAAGCACCCAAATATTAGAGTCTGAAGCTATGTCTCCTACCACAATTTTAAGGCACCCATGCCTTCTCTATATCTGGATCTCAACTAGTCTGTTGGGACTGTGGTCTGTCTCACCCTTCTGCTTGCAGCCTCACCTGAATCCACAATGTTCCAGGTGGTTATTTCAGTATCCTACCCTGTATAACAGTAACAATGGGTGGGTAGTAGGAACATCTTATGTCTGGGAGTACACTAACCATTTTCATGGACAACAAAGTCTATCTCACCTATGGATGTTAACTTTCCTAAAAAAGATTCCAGCTTAATACAAATGTGTTTCCTGAAAACAGCACTCTGGCTTGCTAAAGAAGATAGCTGCATTATGGTTGCAAAAATGTTATCATGCTGACTTCTCATTTTTATCACTTCCATTCTTATCATTATTAAATTATGCACCAATAAGCAGTTAGTTATTGCTTTGGTCATTATTGCTATACTAATTCACCTTATCAAATTTGCCATAAGTATATGAATTTGAGGGATATTTTTTTCAGTCATTGTGAGAAGACCAAGTACTAAACATTCATCTGGTAGGTGACATCCTTTTTAGAATTGAAATTTTACTTTTGCCACGACTATATTTGAAGGTTGAACCAATTACTGTATCCTGATTATGAACCAGAGACTGCTTGGCCAGTCCCTTCAACTGTTTCAAGAACAGGTGTCTTGACTAGTCATTTAGCTGCCATTTGATCGGCAGAAGTTGGAGCGAACATTTTCTTTGGAAAAAGTCATACATGTCACTTTCAAAAGCCTCTTGATAATGTGCCTGTGGTGCAGAAAAATGAATACCGGTAAGTGATTGTTCCCAGCCCTGCAGGAGAAGAGGCGCTGTTGTTTGCTTTCCCTCGTAATTGGATGCACTTGTGAGAATTTTTGGAAAAGAAACCCACACATTACATCTTATAATAAATCAGTGACAGTCAAGTCAGTGATTGCTTCACATGGCTTTCTCTTCCCTTCGATACATAGTCGGCTAATGCCTCTCCATTTAACCAAAGAAATTCGAAATGAAAAGAAATTTTGACACTTACTCGTGAAAACTTTTTCAACTTTTATAAGTTCAAAGTTTTTTTCTTTTTTGCTAAATGTTTCCAAATTTGTAGACCTTATTGCAGTCTAAATTCAAGTATTTTCCTCTAGACAAACTAGCGATGCCAACAAGTCTGAGAGAAGTAAATTTGGGTGGTGAGTAAATTCACTAATACCTGAGAAATCAAACTGTTCACTTTTCCACCAGCATCATTAGGAACACTCATGATCTGGTTTTCTGCCTTTTGTTTGTTTTGCTTTTTGTTTGCTTGCTTGTTTGAGATAGGGTGTTCTGTAGCTTTGGAGACTGTCCTGGAACGCACCCTGTAGCCCAAGCTGGCCTCAAACTCACAGCGGTCTGCCTTCTCTGCCTCCTGAGTGCTGGGATTAAAGACCTGCACCATCACCGCCCAGTCTTGGTTTTCTGCCTTTTAAGGTTGGCAACCTGAATTTTGAAGAGACTAGAGTCTAGCAATGAGTGATCTTATCTAGAACGGTTGCCAAAATAAATACCAGAAATGTCTAAATGAATGTTAGAAGCTACAATTTGGTAAAACCCTTCTTAAATGTTAGTACAGATAAGAGAATTGTGTCAGTAATCTTCCTTGTACTCACTGGGCCCAGTGTAATCTTGATACCATTAATCTGCTCTATTATAAGACCAAACTTCACTTGTAGACCTCACATACTACATACATTTATGAAATCCATTTGGATGGGCAACCTTGGTTCTTAAAGACAATTTCCCCTATCATTAACTCTTTCCTCTCTAATGATTTCTTCAAGTCAGCAGCTATGATTGTGTTTTATTTGTGACTTGTTAATGACAGTGTTATAAAGGTTTCCAAATATGGCATCTAGTAGTAGAAGAGAATAAAAGCCAGTGGTAAATCCAAAAGTCCTTAGACTGGGACTCTTGAGGTTGGGGTTCCTGTTGTATATTTATGTAAAAGTATCTAATCAATCCATCAAGCAGGAAGTGCATTTTCAGAGGCTGAAACTACTTAGCAACCAGGCGTGAATATTAAGACTATTGTCTTATAAGCAATGGTTCTTGCATAAGGGAAAAGAGACCCTTTGGAAGAGTATGTAGATTGGGAGGAAAAATGCATAATAAAACATGCTAAAATGAGTTCTTGGGGGAAGATCTGTCCCTTGAAGAAATTAGAAAATACTTTCTGAAAGGACAAGTAGACATGTTGTGGAAGACAGGGGCATAGAGGAGAAGTGACCCCTGTGATAGCTGCATCTAGTAGATGAAAATTGAAAACGATCCTTAATTTAAAGAGAAAGTCATTGATGAGGTTGGCCAGAAATTTTTCTGAGAAGATGGAGACACTGCATCTTGCCTTTCTTTAAAGGCATCTCACTTTAGTAGGGATATTTATATCTGCATGAGCTAATGTATCCAAACTTGACCTAGATTCTTCCCTCTGCTCTCTGTCAGAGTTCTTCATAGAAGTGTATGCTTATGCTCTCTGCCACTTGGGATTCAGCTGACTTGCTCCATTGCCTCCTCCGGCTCTCTACCAGTATCCCCCAGGAAACTAAGCCGCATAAGCTTTACAGACCTGTTATAAGAATCGCACATCATCACACGTGAATAATTTATCTTCTCGTGTTGTCACGGCACACTCTCTTGGTCTCCTTTATGCCTTATCAGTAATTCTTATTTGCAATCCTCTGCTGTGTTCTCCTTTATTCAGCTTACATTTGTCACTGCTTTCCTTGATTTGAGTCCTGGACACTATTTGTTTACTTTCAAAGGTTTTTGTAAACCTGTTCCTCAACTCAAATGTTTCCCATAGGCTGAAGACCTTGAGTTTACAGCACCAACCCAAGCTTTTCCCTGGATATTCGATAAACAATGCCCACCAAAGGGACCATTAAAAAATACTCTCAAGTCTGAAGAAGAAAGAAAGAAAGAAAGAAAGAAAGAAAGAAAGAAAGAAAGAAAGAAAGAAAGAAAGGAAGGAAGGAAGGAAGGAAGGAAGGAAGAAAGGAAGAAAGGAAGAAAGGAAGAAAGAAAGAAAAAAGAGACACCTCCATAGGAAGCTGAAATGACAAGGAAATGTCAGAATATCAAATAAGCACTTGAAAATGTGTTTCAAATTTACTTGCAGTCAAAAATCGAGTCTTTTCTTCCCATTCCTTGGTGTGAGATAAAATTAATTACAATGCTCAAATGTTGAAGCAATGAGCACTTTCATATAACTGTGGGAGAAATATCTTGATAGATCTAAAAGCATACTTGGAATACATGACAAAAGGCAGATCACAAATGTTATTTGACCATAGACATTTCCAGAAATATGTCAAGTAATGTTCTGTAAATGTGTGATAGGCAGACAACGCTTTCCTCTATAGTTCCTGAGAGCAAAGCTGTACAAGCAGTCTAATTCTCAGCAGGTCAAGAATTAACTAAGTAAAGTACGTGTTATCTGCATGTGAATATATTCTCATACAGGTAATTGTATGGCTGCATATTTACTTTTGGAAACTAACAGTGATGTTATATTTTTAAAGAAGATTTTGAAATCATTTCAGAGCTCTTTGTTTGTGATTGGATGCATTTCTCTCTCTCTCTCTCTCTCTCTCTCTCTCTCTCTCTCTGTGTGTGTGTGTGTGTGTGTGTGTGTATGTGTGTGTGTGTGTGTGTAATACTGTACTTGTCTTGTCTGACCCAAGAACCTTGGTTTAATCCCACTGCCACAAATAATTAAATGAATTGATTTTTAAATTTATGCTTAAAAATCAGTATGTAAAGAAATATAAGACTAAGCAGAGGGCATATGTTTGGGGTGATGGTTTTATGAGAACTCCTGTGTTCTTGGGGTTTGTGTATTTCAGATGCTCTGCCCATGACTGTGCTGCCAGCTTCTGTGTGACAACTATGAGGAACATTATCCCTATGAGCAAGGAAGCCTTTTCCAATGTTTAACTGGGGTTGCCCCTTTGCGGCTGTTAGAACAGTGGAGCTCTCTCCATGCACATTTATTCTTATCACCAAATTTCAAGGAGACCATGGTGCTTTGTCAACCACTTCCAGCCTTCCCTGGAGGACTTAGAATGTTGCCCAATCCCTACCCTGCAAGTACACACCTCGAGGGAACACCCTAGCTACTTCAGTTAGAATCAAGGTGTCAGAAAGCTTTCCGTTTTCATCTTTCAGCTAGAAATCAATTATAGAAACTTTAAGAGAAGTGATCAGGCAGACAGTGACCTAAAAATAACAAATACCAAGGCTTTCGAGATCAGAAAATATGTTAGAAGTTCATATAACTTTTTTGGTCTGAATAACTGCTTAATTTGCTTATAAATGAACTAATGAGGATTTTTTTTAGTTTGAACAAGAAAACAGTATAAAATAAGAAGCAAATGCTCAGGATCACTTTATTTTCACTGCAGTATGTTTTCTCTTTTTGAATATTAAAAAGCCATAATTGTCTGAGTGAAAAGGATTAACAGACTACATATCAATTAACCAGAAATGCAACATTTTATAGTTTCCTTTGCATTCCAAATAATTGTTTTTAAATTTCTTCAATTTTTCCATTTGTATTGGTACTTGATATTAATGTACTAATATTTCATTAATTCTGTTCTTAAAATATGTATACATATCAAAATATTTGAAACAAACTAAGGTGTTTCATTTCATATTCAAAATGAGAGGAAGCATTTTGCCACAACCTAGTCAAAACTCTCTGCTATAAGATATTCATGCCTAAAGGAGGTAGCAAAGGTCTCATTCATAGACAAGGTAGACTTCTCAGGTCTGACCACTTCAACTCTTTTATTCATAAATCACTTCTCAGCAATTGAGCTGTGCCTCAAATACTGAGATAAATAATTAACAAAATAGTACGACAAAAATTTGAGAAATTTCAAGGTTTTGACTTAGAACTGGAAGCAATAAAGCACGAAACACAATTGGTGGAATTTCATTGAAAACAGCACCCATTCACCAGTAAAATGGAGAAATCGGGCTGTTGGCATAGGAAATTCAGGAGGCAGTAAGTCTTATGAAGATATACATCACCTTTCTCAGATGGCATATGTTTCCTCCTGAGGCTCTAAGTCTGTGCACAATATGGCTGCAGAAGCATTGTCTTGGAGCTGATATGGAGGAGCACAGCCAAAACACGGTCTGTGAGCTGATGTGGAGGAAGGGGCACAGCAGAAACACAGTCTGGAAGCTGATATGGAGAGGCACAGGTGAAACACTGTCTGGGGGCTGATGTGGATGGAGGGGTACAGCAGAAACATTGTCTGGGAGCTGATATGGAGGGGCACAGCAGAAACACTGTCTGGGAGCTGATATGGAGGGGCACAACAGAAACACCTTCTGGGAGCTGATGTGGATGGAGGGGTACAGCAGAAACACTGTCTGGGAGCTGATGTGGATGGAGGGGTACAGCGGAAACATTGTCTGGGAGCTGATATGGAGGAACACAGCAGAAACACTGTCTGGGAGCTGCTATGGAGCATGCTCTGTGGAAGGACTGGGGAACCTCTGTCTCCACCATTGTGAATGTGCAAAGCTGGGTTTCCTGTGACTTCACTTCATAGGGGCCCTCTTTCTCCTCTTCAACCACAGTGCCCTTTCACTCACCTTTTCTTTGCTTCATTCCCTGAGCTTTTTCTGATTCAACACAAAAGCTTTCCATTAGTTTTCTCTTTGACTGCCTGTGACCGGGTGGCTTTCTCCACCTTTACTGCTCAACTGCACCACTACATGCACGCGATTTCTCTTCCAGGCTACATTCATACCATAGAACTCCAGTTTCTGCCACCAGGACTCATAGGAGTGGCTTAACTAGATGCCATCAGTATTAGTCTTGTCATGGCCATTATAGTCATCATCATCATCATCACTGCCATATGTTTGGAGTTTCTATCATTTTTTTATTTATTTATTAAAAATTTCCACCTCCTCCCTGCCTCCCTTTTCCCTCCCCATCCCGACCTCCCCCTCCCTCTCTAGTTCTAAGAGCAGTCAGGGTTCCCTGCCCCGTGGGAACTCCAAGGTCCTCCCCTCTCCATCCAGGTCTATAAAGGTGAGCATCCAAACAAACCAGGCTCCCACAAAGTCAGTCCATGCAGGAGAATCAAAACCCAGTGCCATTGTCCTTGGCTTCTCAGTCAGCCTTCATTGCCAGCCACATTCAGAGTGTCCAGTTTGATCACATGCTCCATCACTTCCAGTTCAGTTGGCCTTGGTGAGCTCCCATTAAATCAGTCCCACCATCTCAGTGGGTGGACGCATCCCTCGTGGTCCTGACTTCCTTGCCCATGTTCTCCATCCTTCTGCTCCTCATTTGGACCTTGGGAGATAAGTCCAGTGCTCCAAAGTGGGTCTCTGTCTTTATCACCAGCCATCACCAGATGAAAGTTCTATGGTGATGATAGGCAAAATATTCATCAGTGTGGACATTGAGCCTATAATTCATGATCCTAGAGAAGCTAAATAAGAAGGTGAACCCAAAGAAAATCATATAGTTATTTTCCTGGATATTGGAAGTAGACATGATTGCCAGGCAAAACTTGGGTGCACGGGGGTGTGAAGGGGGTGGATGTAAGGGGAGATGGGTAGAGAGAAGGGAGAAGGGGAAGATTCGAGAGAGCTTGGGGGAATGGGATTGGTGGGATGGAGGAAGGGTGGATATGGGAGCAGGGAAGTAAATATCTTAATTCAGGGAGCCATTTTAGAGTTTGCAAGAGACTTGACTCTAGAGGGGTTCCCAGATCCAAGGAGAGGTCTCCAGATTGTTCCTTGGGCAGCAGAGGAGAGGGTGCAGCTTCTATCTTTTTCAAACTGCTTTTACAGATATGAGAATTCTAGAAAATTAAGATAATCTTGTCCTTAGGACTTCAGAGTCAACTCCAAATTCCTAACTACAGTTCATGACATAGTATGGTTTTTCTCCCCTTTTTCATCTAAGTAAAAAGAATCTACTACTTCAACTCTGCCACTTTACATGTGCCAATCCTGTTGCCTACAGCATACCATTTCTGAAGGCCAGCCAGCAGTTAACAAGGAATATGATTCAGAGCCTTATATACCTAGAATTTTTTCAGTTAGGTTATTGTGAACTCTTGAGACCACAAAGACCATGTCCCCTAGAACCCTGAAAACTCTTCACTACATTCACCAAAGTATTTCTATATACTGTAATTCCTTGGCTTTTCATTTAAAAATTTAGACACCTTAGAAAGGAAGCTACTAGGATGTGATCAAATTACCTAATTTTGCAGCTTCCTATCTCATTAGGAATAAAAATATTGTGGTATTGAAGTTTTTATGGTTCTTGGTGTTAAAATACTGGTTAATTTTGTAAGAAGAAATGCCATCATTTACCTGAACATGGCACTTATAAGATGTAACCTATGTGCAGTGAATATACATAAAATGTAAAAGAAACAATTCATGTCAATTGATCTTAGGAGTTTTATCACTCCCTACATGATATCAAGAACCAATAAAAAATCTTGTTAACAGAATTCTACTACCATTGGCTGCTTTTTGTTTAATAATCATGATAGCACCTTTAGTTTTGAGATGTTTGGAGATGACTGTGGCTTGCCTACTAAGGTTTTTGGATATTTTTATAGCGTCCTTAAATATAATGATATGGAGATAGATAAAGGTTGATATTGAAGGACTCCATAAAAATTCTTTAAGAATCTTAGTGATTGAACTTTCAGTAAATAAAGATGAATCTCTGGTGTATTGTATTGATTGTTTTTAACTTGAGTGTTAATAGGTTGAGCACTAATCTAATATGTTACCTCTGTATAATCACCACAGTTCATAGTTGTAAGAGAGGACCCATTTTACCCTGGCCATGGTACCTATAACCTCTGGTTTTCTTAAAACAATCCCTTGAGAAATAAAGATGTAACTAAGAAGAAGTATAGTGTTTACTCAGCATGCCTACGACCCTAATTTAGGTCTTGAGTGTGCTTGTGGTACACACACACACACACACACACACACACACACACACACACACACACTGAGAGACAGAGAGAGAATTTTAACTGAATCCTGCTATGTATAATTAATTAATTAATGATGTGGGGAGACAAAGAACACCAAGAGTAATAGTTCTGACTCTTGTTCATAGTTTAGTAAGAGGAGAATGGTATGTGCTTATAGAAGTTCAGTGTTACAGTGACATTATATTTGCATGCATCTGTATGTAGATATATGATTTAGTCTAAGATTAAGAAAAAAAACAATGTCAGGAAATACAGACACAAAAGCTCATTTCCAGAAACCATACTTAAAATGGCTTCGTTGGCTACAGGTAATGATTCTTGGTGATTTAGAACAGATAAATTGGTCAATGTATCTAATAGTACATGAAGGGTACTGGAAAGAATCTGGGGAAAATGAAATTAATCTGAAGGCACAATTCTATAGCATAGTAACAATACTCGCAACTGGTGTTACCTACTTCCAGAGGTCAGATCCTGTGATGTGGCCCAAGCGTAGACAACATAAGAGTAAATGTTCCACCAGATGAGAGTCTGAACCTGAATGAGGGGCTTCTCTGCCCAAAACCTTTCTGTCAAGACTTGTTTTCTACACTATCAGCACTGCTAATCCCCATTTGGTTTTGCTTTGCTGTCTATATGATTCCAAATAACCTGGACTCTGCATTTTGGTTGTTAACAAGATCTTTGACAAATGAAAAACAATGTGAGTAGGCCAGGTCAACACTGAGAAAATTAACACTAGGACTCCAGGCAGTGACAAGAATAAGGCATGAGGTTGGAACAAGCAACAGTTTTTGTTGGAGTAGAAAAATGCCTGCCAACAAGGATCAAGAGTCAGAGCAAGGAGATGGGATAAAAGGATTCATCTACAAGTCTCGGGAGCTGCTGAGGGTTGTCCTGCCCCAGATGGTGCTCAATGGGGATCCTGATGGTAAACCCTGAGGCTCATCCCATGCTGTACACACCTTGTTTATCTCCCTTCCAGCCTTGGGACCTCCTGGGACTCCCAAAGTGTGAAGCAATGCCAAGCTGACCCTGCTTCTATTTGTCACCGCCCTGCTGCTTGTCATCATCCTGCTGACAAGGAGATGGTGTTTTCAAATGAAATCTTTTGGGTTTGTTTTTAATCTAAATTCAAATTTCCCTTCAAGGAAGTCTTGACTCCTCAGTCTCTAAAGCAGCAGAAGAATCTTCAGGCTCTCTTCACAGGGTTAAACCGGGTTTTCAAAGGAACACACATATGAATAAAGGCAGTAGCTATCTTTTATTTGTGAATAAGGAAACGCAGTTGGGATCCTCTGCATTTAATGATTCCGAAGCTAAACTTATTATCAGATGGGCTTAAGAACACTTATATCTGAATCTGAACTCCATAATGGCTTATTAAAAAGAGACTCATCTCTAAGACATGCACAAACAAAGGGATAAAGACAGGCTCAGCATTTGGACAAACGTTATCAAGTATCTCGTACCTTGATATCAAAATCCCAGTCTCGCATTAAGTAGGCTTTTCCTTGTTTAATTGGTTTTGGAGCTTTGTTCAGCCATTATCAGACAGTAGAGATGTATGTCTCGATGCTGAACCGAGCATCGTCCAAGTCATGGCCCTGATCTTCATAATCTATGAGTTGGGGCAAATGACTTGGCTTCTCTGATGCACAATGCCCCTCATCTATAAAAATGATAATAAAAAGATTGTATACGGGGTAGGATTACCCTATGGGTAAAATGAATACTAGTTGATGAGCACCTCAGAAATGTGATTGTATTGCAACAGTTCTAACTCAAACATTTGGGATACATTCTAACTCTGCCTTCTGGTCAATTCACTACTTCCGTTCAGCAAACACTGCTGGTCTCGACCTTGCCTCTCAGGAAGAGTTTGATAGGATTTCATCTCTGTGGGAGGACTGCTCTCCCCGTGTCAACTTCACCACACATATGAACTATCGTAGTCATTCCTGTGGACTCTGTAGCCTAGGTCACAGCGAACTTGGCTCTCAGTTCACAGGCTTGCATGTCTGATAGACATCACAATATTTTCCAGAGTCTCGGCTGATTGCTTGTTTTGAAGCTGGGCAGACCCTTCCAGTATAACCAGATATGTATATTTATTCACTTGGGAGTTCCATTTGCCAATTTAGCAGTACGGGGATAAGTGAGAATCTCACTTGTGGGCCTGGCTGGCTGCCACACGCCGCCACTACACATTTCTCTGAAACTCTCCTCAAGTCTTTCTATATTCAAACTCCCAACTATCTCTTGGGCCAACGATGGGCACATGTTTCCTGCACAGAATCATTTTCCTCTTGGATTTTAGCTCTCCTTTGTGTGGCTCTTCCCCTCAGGGGACAGGCCACTCGTCCTCTTCTCTCTAATGTCTCCCTTTCTTCTGTGCTTTTCTCTGGCCTCTCTGCCTGGGGTCTGCCCTTTCTGTTTCCATTTCTGTCCCAATCGTTTGTTCTATGCATTCATACGGTCTTCCTGGCACCAATCTCACACATCTCCAAATGACCGTAAGGAAATTTCAGATCAAAAGAACCAGAGAGAATTTTCTTTCCCACTTTGATATTCTACTTCTCTGCAGCAGTGATCAGAGCGTCTGTTGTCTGCTTAAATAGAAAAGCAGGAAGGACAAATTACAGAGAAAAAAAACATTGATTAATAACCGAAATGCTATCTTCCTTTTCAGTCAGTATACTGACTGGGTACAAGACTCTTATCACTCTTAATGTGAACAGTTTTGGTGACTTCTGATTATAAACGGTGGCACTTGCAATCATCTGGACCATATCTACAGGTTTGGGCAAGTTGGGACAATGTTTTCAGCCTTTCTTACTTACCTCACTTGCTACCTCTTTCTGTTTCTCCAGTGTTGGACCATATTAAAGTCTCACTGCTTTCTGAAAAGAGGAATGCTGGCTCCTAAGGGATGAACAGATGCCTAAGATAGCATTTGTCCATGGTTTTGTTTCAATCTCAGCATCAAAATTCCAGGGGGTAGCAACTCTTCTCTTTGTGGCTATTAAGCATTGTTGTAATTTCATATTTCAAAGATTTAGAACCATGGTTGGTGAGATGGCTCAGTGGTTAAAGGGGCTGGCCTTGCAAATATAGCTACGGGAGTTTGGAACATTCATGGTAGAAATAGAACACTGACTTCTGAGGTTTTCTTCTTACTCCACACTTGGTCTGCAATGTGTACATACCCACACTAACACATTCATGCTACACATACACCACACACACACACACACACACACACATTTACACATATTATACACACAGATACATGAAATAATAATAGTAATAATAACAGAATAATAATTATAATAATAATAACAGAAGAATAACAGTAATAATAACAACATAAAAATTATTTAGAACCAAAAATGATTCAAAAATATTTCCATATTCTCTACAATTTTTTAATTAAAATAAAGTTTTAATATAGAGGACTAAATAAGATTACTAAAATTAAGTTAGCTTGTTTCCTTTTTATCAAATACATCTATCAGAAATATAAAATTGCTTTTTTTTTTTTTAGTTTTTCAGGACAGGGTTTTCCTGTGTATCTCTGGCTGTCCTGGAACTCACTCTGTACACCAGGCTGGCCTCAAACTCACAGAAATCCTCCTGCCTCTGCCTCCATGAGTACTGAAATTAAAGGCAACTTCTTTTTAAAATTGTGTAGCCCAGGCTAGCCTTGAACTCATGATCTCCCCACCTCTGCCTCCTTCTGCAAATCCTACCAGTGTGCACAACAACAACTGGTGCATTATACTTTTATAATACCATTTCTCTAGGTGTGACTAAGAACAAGCTTAACAACGGGAATTATAAAAAGGCAGAGCTCCTGCTCCCAACCTGCCCAGCAGGTCAAAGATGACAGAGCTGATGGAGCCACGAGCCTCAGACAGGCTCACCGTTAAATGAGACTCACAGCAAAGTCTGTGTTTTCACAAAGGAAAGCATCCTTCTCCATACTCTAAACAAAACCCGTGAAGAGACAGAAAGTTTGATGACGAATCCAAGTAGCACATGTCTTTTCCACAATCATTCTGAGCCCCAGTTCCATGTTCAGGAACTTATTAAACAAACAATGAAAACCCTACTCGCTCTTCCAGTGTGTCCCTTCTATGTGCCACTGTAATTTCACTCTCGGGTGGTCCACTGAGGCAGAAACAGTACTGCCGTAACCCGTGGCTAATAGAAATTCTCAGAGGGCTTAGCTCATGTAGCACTGAAGTGGTGCGTCATCTCTCAGTCCCTGTAGTGTGTCTGAGATGCAAACACATAAGCAATAATCTGTACAAAGTCAAAGCAACTTCATATGCACAGAAGACTGGATTGTTTTATGACGAATCTGGGGAACTCTTTTATTTTGCAAATAAAGGAAATGAGATTTGGGGTAGTTAAATAAATTACCACTTAGGGCCAAGCAGGGGGTTTGAGACATCGCTCTTACCTCTGTTAATCAACTATTAACGAGCTA
This sequence comes from Myodes glareolus, assembly GCF_982192425.1. Taxonomy (NCBI): domain Eukaryota; kingdom Metazoa; phylum Chordata; class Mammalia; order Rodentia; family Cricetidae; genus Myodes; species Myodes glareolus. The sequence continues at coordinate 93,319,720 of NC_142026.1, read as the reverse complement.
CCTATTTGTGCTGGGTATTCTTGTGGGTGCTGAGATAGGGCTGACAGCAGTCACAAAGCATGCCCGGTACTGCAGAAGTCCCAATTAAGGGTTGGCATGAGGAGTACAGATAATACTCGGCTGACTTCAGAGGACTCTTGATCCAGCGCAGCGATGAATTCGCTAGGATGACTCTGTCTTTGATTCTCACTGCTGCTTTCCGGGTGCTGGCTCCAGTCTTACTCACTTCCCTGCCGCTGTTACAATATGACAATCAGCAGGGCCTATGGTTGTACGTTTCCAGATACTAATCTAGCAAATCAACCCAAGACCCATTAGTGTGACTTGAAGATGAGATGCTATCTGACTTATAACAATCAGGGTCCACTCCCAGAGAACAGGAGTCGATTCCTCCCCCAAGCACCCTCTGGGAATATGAAAGAGCTATGAAGAAAAGGACACTAAAAAAAAAATCAACAAAAATAAGTATAAGCTTGCTGTGGTTGCTTACTGCTGAGAGCTTTGCAACACTTCAATTTATTTCTGTATTCTGAGCCACGGAGTTCTAAATGATGTCTAGAGGTATCTTAGGATCTGAGGGGAACACGACATTATATGCCCATTCCACACCGCCAATATTAAACATCTAATTTCTCTACTGTCTGTTTGACATTTTGGGTTTCTGTGCTAGATTTCGTTTGAAGAAAGTGTTTCACTGCCGAAGTCATTTTAAACCCCTCTCCCTACCTACTTTACATGCAATGTTTTCTTTGATTCAAGGGCTCATCCCTATTTCTTCAGTGCCTCTTCCAGTACTAGCGAGACCCAATCAGAATGCCATGGAAGTATTGCTTGGAGCTTAGTTAGGTCTTAGTGCTAAAAATTCCGTTTCATGAGCTCCTTTCTCGTGCTTCTGATATTTTTCTGAGAGTAGTCATTTCACAGAGATTTCCCCACTCCTTTCCCCATTAACCACTAACGACACTAGAAAATAATCTTGGCCTCTGCGAGACATCAAAGACCGGCTTTGAGGTTCTGCATAAGCAAGGGAAGTTCTGAACAGTGAGGGGATGCACAGACACAGTCGCTAAGCAGCCTTAGTATGCTTCTCCTTCCAGCCATCCTTCTGCTCATTGGACAGATTTCAATTCTAAGGAGCCTTAGTGTGTCTGTCCTTCCTGTCAGCCTTCTGCTTGCCTGGATGAAGATCCATCATGCAGTATGAGGATGAACACCTAAATTAACAGGACAAACTTTTATGGAGAAAGGACAAATATTTATTCATATAAAACTTAACAATGTTTACTGTGATCACACCCTGGTGAATTCCTCTCTTCCTCGATAAATTATGCTATCTCCTTCATATTCTAAAATATTTATGTGTAATTTAGAAAAAAAGATCACAGGTGTTATTGATTTAAAGAGCTCAATTTTGTAATAATAATATGTTTGGGTTTATAAAGTTGTTTCTCTATTGGGAGATTAAAATATTAAACTTCCAGTCTTAAATAATGAGTAACATTCTTATCACAGTCTTCATCAATATCACTGAAGACAGACTCCTGTGAATCTATGGACACAGAATTTGGGACAGTGTTTGGAAGAGAAAATAAGAGAAGCAAGATTAGAAAAAGAGAGGGCTCACCAGCAAAACTGTTCCAAGGCAGGAGACAGATATTATGTCTTTTGATCCGGATAACTCATTAGAGTTTTCTTAAAGGAAGGAAAAAGGGTTGGTCCTCCTACCCTACAGTTACCAGTCACTAGATGAAGGCTAACAGCCCTACAAAGGAGGCATGCCTTAGATAAATCAGTTCCCTCTGTCATAGGTAGTGCCTGGATTGGTACCCAGCTCTGAACCACTGTCATCAATGTGCTTGGCAGTTGGGGTACTGGGGGCTTCATCTCTAAAGGGTCATCCAATGTTGCATATTACCCCCACCTCAGACCCAAAAGAGGATCTGCTGAGGATAGTGCACCTGGTGTGTATTTGAGGAGTATAAAAGACTTCTGTCTCCTATCTTATGTATCTAATTCATACAAATTATTTCTGGTAACTTTGATGCATGATTGAGTGTATTAAAATACATCTCTTAATACAATGAAAGTACAAGTAATGAAAGGTTGATGAAATAAGAGAAGCATGAGAGAGGTTCCCTATGTCATTAATTAAAAGATTGATTCTGAATTAGCATAAGTGTACTACAAGAATGTTAATGAAAGAAGCATAGGACAAGTCAATGATGTTCAAATGAGGTTTGTTATGTGATAATAATTTTCTTCCGATTTAAGAAGAAAAAAGAGGAAATCATAAGGAAGTTTTTGTTTGTTTCCTTGGTTAAATGGTCTACCATAAGCCATGTTATGAGGAGTTGGGTAGCATTCTTATTATAAACAGGGATCACCAAAAGTAACAGACATCTCCAATAACATATACTTAGTACTCAATAGAATAGACACAAGGTTCTATGAAAAATACCTGCAGGTTAGGATTCTGCTACTGGACTGAAATGGAGATTGTATTGCACAGTCCTATGTTAAATGAATCCTGTACATAATAGAATTGAAAGCAATGATCGTATTATTCAACTTTTAAGCATTAGTATCATTATGATTGTATGAGTTAGAAGTAGGGAATAGATGTGAATTCAGGTGTTTAGATGCCATAGTGTGTGTGTGTGTGTGTGTGTGTGTGTGTGTGTGTGTGTGTGTAGGCCAGAGGTCAAAACACAACTCTTTGTGGAGTTGGGTCCAGGAGTCAAACTCAGGTCAGCAGGTTTGACAACAAGCCCTTTTACCTGTTGAGCCATCTCAACAGATACAACTCCTTTTTCAAATACCAAATGCTTTTCTCTAAAAGCCTGATTTGATCATGAGGATCATTAAATAGCTTACATGGTTAGACTAAGGACCAGGAAAGAAGAGACCTTGTCAGGTTCTACCTAAGAATTGTGTCCTCACAAACTAAGACATTGCCTTGCCAAAGAATAGACAATGGATGAATGAATGCAAAAACTATCAATCAAATGATGTAATGCACAGCAATCTGGTGATCATGCACTCTCTCTTTAGTCAGCCTGATGGATGTTTGAGTTGTTTACTGTGTCAACATATGCAAACTAACAGGACTTTGTAAACTGTCAGTGCTTACTTCTTATTTATCAACAAATACTTTTACAATTTTTAAATGCACAAGACGGTGTTCAAAACAAAACTTAGTCTTCAATTTTTAGTGATTCGTTACAAGTCTGTCTTCTAAAAGAGTTACCACTCTGTATGTGTTTAACAGTTGGAGTCAGAGTGATGGTTTATTGTTTATTATTTATTAACCAAACTGTGCTAAGCTTTTAAGTCCAGTTAGAAAGATAAGATTTCTGTTCTAGCTAGGGTGAATAAGGCTGTGGTGAAGCATCATGACCATAAGTACCTTGAGGAGGAAAGGGTTTGTTTAGTTTCACATAATGAATGACAATCCACTGAGATGATCCAAGACAGGAACTCAAATTGAGCAGGAACATGGAAGCAGGAGCTGATAGAGTCTATGAAGGAGTGCTGCTTACTGGCTTGCTCCTCATGATTTGCAAAGCCTGGTTCCTTATAGCAGCCAGGATCATCAACTTAGGGGTGACATAACAAAAAACACTTGTGACTGTCCTACATCACTAATTAGAAAAATATCCTATAGGCCTGTCTACAGCTTTATCTTTTTTAGTTTGTTTGTGCTTGAGACAGGGTTTCTCTGTGTAGCATTGTGGCCTGTCCGGGAATAGATCTTGCAGACCAGGCTGGCCTCAAACTTACAGAGATTCACCTGCTGCTGCCTCCTGAGTGCTGGGATTAAAGGCGTGTGCCACCACCTCCAAGCTCCTACAACTCTATTTTATGGAGACATGTTATCAACTGAGATTCTCTCTCCTCAGATGACTGTAGCTTGTATCAAGTTGACATAAAACTAACAAGCACATTTTTGTTGGACTTAAACAACAACAATAACCAAATAATTTGTTAAAGTATTTAACTCTGGTAAATATTAAATATATTTACTATTTACATATACTTTGCTATTCATTATAAAGAACAAGCAGAAAATACATATGATAAAACAAGAGTGCTAAGCTGGCATGCAACGATGTTTAAGGCAGTGGGGAAAACTGAACAGCAAAATAGAGTACTGAAGCCAAAGGAGTTTCTCCAGTGGTTTGGGGCCAGCAGAGTTTAGGCCAGTGAGTAGCTCCTTTTATCTATGGAAAAATATGAGTTAATGATTTGCAATCACAATTATAAACCACAATCAGTAGATTTCTTCCAAGTCACATTTCTGCCATTTGCCATGACACTTTGGACTAGAATCTTGTTTCAAATTCAGTCTTCTGCTATTCTTTGAAGTGTCACATTCTTTATCTGTCTCCTCTGGTGAAGGTCCATCATTTTCAGGAGTTTGTCACAAGACTCAGCTTGTTCTGTCGATGGCCATTTAGGTAACACATTTCTTGTATTGCTGAGGTCCCCAATTCACACTGATACCTCTAGCAGCAAGCAGAGCGGTCTCTCATGTGGCTCTTTGTGTTTAATTCACCAAAACTGAAGAAGTAATGGCTGCAGCAAGAATAATGGCAGAAGGGACTTCCCTCACCTAGGCAGACATTTTGAAAGATGAGACTCAATAACCCACAGTTGAGTGAATTACCAATTCCACGAGGATGAGAAGGAAACAAAATTAAGGAGGAATTCACTGGGACAGACACTTTGATTAAAAACAAAATAACGTTAGGAAAAGAGGAAATTTTGTTTAATCTCCTCTTCCTGTTCTCTTTCTGTTTATTGAAATAAATAAAACCAGACCGTAGAAGAGAAACAAGCTCCAGGTTGCTTCGCCTATCTACATGAAGCCATGATTTGGCCAGAAAGGAAACTTAACCTCTTTGAAGGTACAAAGCAGAGCTAATGCTGGGCTCTTTGTAGTTGCTTCAGTTGATAAAGGATGTCCAATCTCACTGCTCCGGATTCCGTGAGCTGAATCACCAGAAGAGCTACTGAAGGCTTGCAGGCTGAGTCATATAAGTATTGTAATTTTTCAGTAAACACTTGGCTTTGAGTAGGAAGACGGCATTCCAGAGGCTATAAATAAGGAGACAACCAGAGGGTGGGGGATGCCCCTTTGTTCCTTTAATGGAAACATGGCTGTGTAACCGATCATTAAAGCCATTCTTTATTTGCCTTAGTTTAAGTGATTATAGACATATTATTGTCTTTTAAAACTGAGAAGAGTGGAAACTGCATTAAGTCTACCAGGAACACTTGTGGGAAAGCCTTCTTATTACACTTCAGAGCTTGCTGTATGTGTGTGTAGTACGGATGGATTACAAGTCTCACCGATATCTAGCATCACTTCTGAGCCTCTCAAAAATGCTGAGATTTAAGCAGAGTTGTCTGAAAGAATACAAGACTCATATCACTCAGTCTGGAAGTCTTTGCTAACTTCCCTGGTGATCCAATTCATTGAATACTGCTTTCTGCAGTGATTTCCTTTGCTGGTAATCATGAAAATAATCAAATGCTGGAAAAGCCCTCTTTCTGCAAATTTACATTAAGACATTTTATTAACATAGAGTATACCATAGCATATATCTCAAACATCTATTTGTCCACTGTCACACAGAGAAGTTTTAGGTGCTGTAAGTACCAAAAACCTTATCTGTTTATCAGTGTGCATGCATATGAAGCCTGTGGATGCACATGGCTCCATCACCACTGTACATAGGATCATGAGACTTGCTGAAAAGTCTCTGCAGGATGTCTTTCACAAAAACATATATCAAGAGAAAGCATGGTGTTTTTTAAGGCTATTTGTCTCTAATGGCACTCCTTAGAGTGGGTAGCTTGTGTGTGCTTTCCCTCCCCAGTGTGTGCATGGCAATCACCTTGTTTTTCTTGGTTTCTGATGGAGTGGTCAGGATCCAGGACTGCAGGAGTCAACTCTTTATCAGGTCTGCTTGATATTCTGCCTTGAAAACCAAGTGTCTTTCCATGATTACTCCATGTCAGAGCAATCTGCTCGGCTCTCTCAATTCCCAGCAGTCCATTGCTCTCCGCAGCGTCCATTGAAATTGTGCTGCAGTGTCATTGTAGTGGTGTGTATGTCTTCACAGCTTGGGACTGTCTCCACATCAGCTCACCGACCTGCAGATGCTCAGTTATCCCATTGTTTTCTATTCTTCTTACCGGCGGAGCTCCAGTGTGGCAAACTATGCCACTGGGCTGGCTGCATTCCAAGACATTGTTGCTGATGACAGTCCTGACTTGCCATTTAATGCTAAGCATTACTCATAGTGCATAGGAAGAACCAGCGGGCTTCTCTCATCCATCTCTGTCTCGTAGCTGTGGATGAGGGCACACATTACTATCCTATAAATCTAAACCTCCTTTTATGTCAAAAGCACAGGACTGCCTCGGTTTATTTTCTAATTCCTAAAAAAGAAAAAAAAATACTTTTTAATCTTCTTGTGTTTCTGGTTAACCATGGACAAAATACTACCTATGTAGCATTAGCTATCATTTTTTGTATCATAATTATAAAGCAGAGATGTGAAATTAACAAGGCCTTTTCTCTATAGTCCTTCTACCCTAACAATGCCTAAAACCTAGATTCCACCTTGTGATGTACTGGATAAATTGTTAGTGACAAACTAGAGTTCTCTGAGGCTGGAGCCATGCCTCCATGCAAGAAGACCCACATGCCTTCACCTTCTATCTCTGGAAATACTACAGAGATGAGACAGAAAATATCTTTTTAAAGAATACACCTCTTTTTCTTCCCTTTGAAGTAAACCTGAGAAAATAAATGAACCACATATAACGTAATCTTGTAGAATCTTACTTTGTAAGTTCCATAGTGACCACTTTCTTAGGCTTTCCAGCATTCAAATCCCCCTTACTTGGGAAGTTCCTTGTCAATTACTACCAAACAATTTCTTTGGCTTTCCACAAAAGTGGCTTTATAAGAAAGAGAAATCTGTCAATCAGCAGTTGCTTGAGCAATCAGCACAGCTCCCAACTGTGGATTGTAGCTTAGAGAGTGCAGTACGCAGTCCAGGTCACCCTTCACATCGACTGTAGACTTAACCTTTAATTTTCATAAAGAAAGTACTGTGCTTCAGTACTTCAACTAAGCTTTCTGAGCATTGTGACAGATACCCTAATATTCAATGTCTTACCTAATCCTTGGATTAGGAGTTCCGGGTTCTGAGCACTCCACCATGAGATTATTTTCTCTGCTTTACAACAGTGTGAATGATTCAACCATCAGTTATACAGCTAGTAAGCGATGTGAGCAATGAAGGGGCTTGGAGGTCCCAAGCTTTCTCCAACCTAGCCACCCCACTATGATTCTTGTTCATAGCAGATTTCTTTGTTCACTTGTGGTATTATGCCCTTTCTGTGGGAAAAGCACACCATGATCCCCAGTGGGTACCCGAAGTCAGTATTGAATTGCTCAGTCAACATTTTTTTCTTATATGCACCACACTGATGCCACACAGTGGCAGAGTTAATATGCCCTTCCAAGTTGTAAACCCTGGTGCCTCCAACAATTGCATTTAATGACTATTAATTAATACATCAAGACTCACTTGCACGCATGCACACGGTGGCTCTGTGATGTGCCATCAGACAACTAGGACAGCCACCAAGTGGCTCATAGGGAACTCAGCATAAACATCTGGATCAAAGAACAATTTACATCCTGAGAGGTAGGGTAGGGAGGGGCACAGAATGGCATAGGATGAATCTATTTTGCTATTCCAAACAACTTAAATGTGAATTACTTCTAGAATTTCATTCAATATTTTTGTACTGCAGTTGACTGGATAATAACTGAGGCCTCAAGAAAAAGCCTTGGTTAAGGAGGTATCTATTGAACTATGAAGATGTAAACCATACACATAACAGAAAGTTGGTATGTTTTTAAAAAGAGTAATGAATTAACTTATATTTTCAATGTATAGTTTTCTAAGGTAAAAGGAATTCAAACAAAACTTTTAGAAACATTTGTCCAAACCTCCTTTCCTTTCATTTCCTGTTCATGGCATTAAACCCTCACTTTTTTGGAGTTCTTTCCTTCCAAACTATTACAAACCTCTCCCCAAGCTGGCTGGAGTTTTCTTGTCTTCTATGAAAGGGCACTAGCCCACTATCCTTTTATCTCTCTAAGCACAATCCTAGTTTTCATGCACACGATCCTTCAACAGCATTGCTGAAGCCCAAGACTGGATCAGACAGTAGATACTCCTTCCCAGGACTGTTCTGACTACAAAGAATCCAAGACTGGATCAGATGGTAGATACTCCTTCCCGGGACTGTTCTGACTACAAAGAATGTGATAGCCCCACTAAGCAAACCCATCAGCTCTCTCTTCAGCAATCAGCAGAGCAAGATAAAGAGGGTTATAAAAAAACCTTCTCAAATAACACTAAAAATCTAGGAGCACTTATAAAAAAGACCTTTTAACAAATTAACAGTTGCATGAAAAAAATAAGAGTCTTGCTATGTAGATCAGCCTTATTAACATTTTAATGTCTTGACCAGTGTTTGCTCAAAGATCTCCCATGATAACCAATGAGTTATGCTTCTCAGGGGAATTTGCCCATATCCTATTAGACTATCTTTCCTTGTTCTCATATTTGTGACCATCGTGAAAAATATTTATCTAGGAAGCCAGAGTGAGAGCTAAGTATGAATGGAAGCTAGTGTCCTGTGTTAACTGTCCCACTGAGGAAAGCTTAGCAGTGAAGATTCCATGTCCACGTCAGAGAGGCATTTGGGTAAGTCTGGCTAGCCAACAGGACATCTCTGCAACTGCAATAACCAGCATCCATCCCACTCAGAGATCTGTTTTCAGCTGATCTCAGGGTTTGTGATCCTCTAGACAGGGACAGACTGTAGGCAGACGTCACTTCAGCAGCTGAATTCTGTCCCGCAGGTCTCCATGAATAAGTCAGTCAACCTGGGCAAGTTCTTATGACAGAAGTGCTTGAGAAAAAAATCAAACAGTGTAAGTATTGCTCAAACTTTCATCACAGGATGCTCAGTAACATTCCCATGGCTAAACAACTCATTATCAACTCTGAAATGGGAATCGAGAAAGACAGACAACAAAAACACATAGCAATGGTAAAGGATTCCGAAAAAGGGAAATGAATGAGAATTTCATGAAGCCTATCACAAGTGCTAACTAGTAGTACCCTTGGATATCAAAATGTAGACATCATTCATTTGGTAGTATCATCTCTAAGGGCATATGTCATTCATTCATTCATCCATCCACTCATATTTAACTCTTTATTCAGTACTATTTAATAAAAGTCTATTTTGAGTGATATGACATTTTAAATCTTCCAGCAGTCACATTTACATAAGACATAAGAGAATGACCCCAACTAAGACCCTAAGCAATAGAGGAGAGGGTGCCTGAACCTGCCTTGCCCTGTAGTCAGACTGATGATTATCTTAAATATCATCATAGAATCTTTGAAAAACAACAGATGGAAACAGAAACAGAGACCCACATTGGAGCACTGGACTGAGCTCCCAAAGACCAGTTGAAGAGAGGGAGAGTTTGAGCAAGGAAGTCAAGACCATGAGGGGTTGACCCACTGAGCCCATTTGCCTGAGCCTAATTGGAGCTCACAACTTCAAATGGACTGGGAGTGAATGAGCATGGGATCAAAGTAGTCCCTCTGAATATGGTTGACAATTGGGGCAGACTGAGGGGCCAATGACAGTGGCACTGGGATTTGTCTCTACTGAATGTACTGGTTTTTGAGGATCCTATTCTCTTTGGATGTATATCTTGTTCAAATTAGATGTAATAAGGAGGGCCTTGAACTTTCCACAGGGCAGGGTGCCTTGCCCTCTCTTAATTGGAAGGGGTGGTGGAGGGTGTGTGGAGGGAGTGGGCAGGGAGTGGGAGGAGGGGAGGAAGTGGGAATTTGGATTGGTATTTTTTAAGTAATAAAATAAAAAAGAAATAGTTATAATTAAATTTAATAATGTATTTTATTATTAAACGTATAAATAGTCTGTTTTATTAGCAGAGTTCTAGACTACATGTTGAACTAGAGGTTAAGGGTGCAAAATACATGTCCTAATAGAATGCATAGCCTGTTGGTAAAGACAGAAAAAGAAAACCCCCAAAGCAATGAATAATTGTAACTGGTGGTATGGTAGAAGAAAAACAAGATGGCAAAATAATGATGAAGGGCAATCAGCTTAAATAGTATGGCCACCCTTTGTCTGTCTGAGACATTCATATTTTAGCTGACAGCGGAAAGGTTTGTGTCCAACCTTCTTGGACATAGCTTTCTGCAACTCCTGTATTCTAACAGCTTTCTGCTACACACCCCCGCCACAAAACTCATCAGCATCCCAATCTCTCAGCATGATTTTGCTGGAGATATTGTAGCATACCTTTTCAAAGGCCCTTATAGGAAGCCTTCACTGTGCTTCTGAGTCTGCCAGCAAAGATGCACTTTGTAATAAAACCAATATAGTAAAGGATATTATGTGAGATCTTATTACCAGGTAGATACATTCCTGCATTATGACTTTACCTGATAAGAACCTAACTTTTCATAACAGAAAAGCTGAATGGCAAGTTGTTTTCCTCAGTGCTTATCTATTCTTTAAAGGGTAGGTGGTTACAGAAAGAATGCATAATGCCAGAAGATAGAAGGGAGAGAGTATTGCTTCCGAAACAGCACAAGGAATGCAAAGGCAGAGAATGGAAGTGGTGAGAAAAAAGGAAAGTATTGGCAATGTTTATTTGTTCTTAACCTGAGCAAGCATAAAACTGATTGAAAGAAAGTTTAACTTTTTCACACTGTAACACCCAAGCAAGAACTAATGAGGAGAGTAATTTCTTAAAAGCAATTATTGTCTTTTAAAGTTTCAGATAAGGAAGATGAAGGATTTTCTTTCCAGTCTAAAAGAGTTCTGATGTTTCTTGAAATATATAGATGTATCTTAAAGAAAGAGGAAGAATGTCGTTTGAAAGCTGTGAATCACCTAGGATTTCTTTCTCCTTCTAAATCTTGCTCTACTCTTTGAAAACCTTGCCAATAGCTAGACATTGCTGTGTGCAGCCCATTGATATCAAAACTACTCAGACAAATGCCCTGCTTTCATTGTTCCTTGGGCATCACAGCAGGTTCCAGGGATGGCATCTGGAATGACATTCTGAGGGAACTCAGCACCACAGACTCTCGTCTCCGCTGGGATCAATACTCAGCTCAACAGCAGAGAGTTTAAGTAGTTTTGGGTTGTTGTGGACAGAGAGCAATATAATGGATGTTGATCTCAGAGATGCTGTTTTCATGAGAAATTATTGAAAAATTGCAGTTGTAGCTATATGTTTTCATGCTGGACACTTTAGAAAATGACTATAATTACATAGAAAAGAGAGTCCAGATAACATGTTGGGCTTTTATATACTTTAAATCACAAAAATATATTTGTACATTTACTGCATATTTTTGTGAAGGAATTAAACGAGGACAATTGGTCCTGTGTTTTGCAACGAAGGCTCATTCTGGTTAATCATATAACATGCCTGACCTCTAGTAGATCTCACGTTTGTCCTCTCCCACTCCCTGCACCTGACATTCTGGACTTTAACACTGAAATTTTCTAGATCATTTTATTTCATTGAGATATCTTCAGGTGAAGATTAAAACTAAACTGAAAAGTGTCCAACAGTAGTTAAACTATAACAAATTAATGCTTTATGAATGAGAGAAAGGCAGCTAATTGTTACAGTGCAAACATAGTAAGACAGAATCCTCCCTTTCCTCTTGGGTCAAGAGGTGTGCAGGTGACCCTGATTAATGTAACACAACAGGAAGTCCAGCACCAGAAACGTCGTCGTTAACTCAAGGACAGAGAAAGCACTGTAAAATATGAGTGCCTCCCTTCAATGTCAGTGAAAGTCACTTGGCAAAGAAGAATCACTGCTACAATAATAAGTGGGTACATTTATGTATATGTGTATCTGTGTTGTAGATGTATGTATATGCCTGTATGTATGTGCATGAGTATATGTATGTGCATGTGTGTATGAATGCTCATATACATGTGTCTAAGTGTGAATGGGTATATTCAAACTTCAGAATTGCCTTCACACAATTTAAACTGAGGTTAACATAAAGGTTGATTGCAAGTCACATGGAAAGGAAAGTATGCAATAAAAATATATTAGCTTAATAGTTGGCTGACAAATAAATTTTATGAGTCACTATGAGTTCCCCTATTTGTGGATATGAAGCCCCTTCAAAAATAAAATAGGACTTAAGACTTGGTCAACCCTTCAAAGACAATTACGGGTACCTCCTTTGTCAGAGGTTACTTTTGTCCTTGTGGCTGTGGCTCATTATTAGATGAAGTCTTTCAACTGTAGAAAAGGAACCCAGAGAAAATAAAAACAGCAAAATGGGGGCCCAGTTCTCACAACTTAGTGCTGAACCACACTGCCAGTCTTTACACTGTGGATCAAACATAGAAATTACTAAAGAATGAACATGGAGATTGCTCCGATATTCTTTATTAGAAGAGCAGTCTGCACAGCGGTGGGTCTACTTCAGTGAATCTTGATAGCAGTAGAATCCAAATCAAGGATTTTTTTTTAATCACCTGGACTTGGAAATGTAAATAAATACCTTACAAATAATAGTCTCTCAAGAAAGAAAGGGAAAAAATTCTCAAAGTTTAGCTCCATAGTTGAAAGCTTACCTACATTTTTTAAGTTAAGACAAGCTCTATCTGATTTCAACATTTTTAATACTTAGGTCTGTAAAGTGATCGAAATAGAAATGGCACGATGTAGTCATTGTAGAGACCTAAAGCATTAAAGAAAGCAAAAAAAAAAAGTCATAAATTCTAAGCCACAAAAGTTGGGATGGCCAACACACATTCTGCTGCATTTTTCTCTCTATTGCCCTCTGTGCACGATGTTGGGTACTTCTGTGTGTAATTCTGTCACATCTTGAGTGAATTTGGCCTGTCTAACTCTGATTTTAATTAGCCATTTCCAGACACCTGTCCATAAACATAATAATTAATGTTAAGTTATGTTTATCTTCCTTTCAAGAACTAAAAAGGAAACATGAAAGTGATTACAAATTACAGATTTGAAACAGACTTGTAGCCTAGATTTTGTGCATTATTAATAGAGCAGCGCCAAAGAACACTGCCGACAGATGGAATCAAAGGAAGACCGTCTGCCGAATTACCTGGATATTTAGGGGAAAGAAGGCAAGAATAAGAAATTAGTTCTTTTCCTCTTGTTCCGGGCGCAGGTTATCAATATATTAAATCGCAAAGTTGTAGTCTGGCTCCTTTTTCACTCTCCTTCAAGCACAGGCTGATGTATCCTTTGTCACTTAACTTCTTGCAGAGAGGAAGTGCAGTCAACTAACTGAGTAGGAAAACTACACCCAGGCCAATCTGTAGAGACATTCTTCCCCTTAGCAAAACTATGGAAGTTCTGCATAGAAACACCATTAAGTGTATTCTGGACCCTTCTCTAGCAAAGCTAAAGCTACTGGCATTGCACTTGACGGATTTTTTCCCCCTGGTCAACTGTACATAAGATCTGCTTCTCTCCTTAAGTAAATAATCATGGAACAGCTTCCTCATTGCAATAAGTGTCTCCTTTAATGACAGCAGCTGTTTTTCTATAAGGGGGAGCTTTGCAGACTTGGTGTCTGACTGTCTAACTGTGTCTGTTGAATGATGTTGAAAGTGGGAAGAGAGACAACACTGTCTTTTTGTTTGTTTGTTTGTTTTAGAAAGTTGGTGTTCTCATGGATTTGTGTGTGTGTGTGTGTGTGTGTGTTTCTCATTCTGCTCTGACATCACTGTTGGTTCCTACTAGGGATCTGCAGTCAGTTTGCCTGGGTTCTGATATATTAATTGAAAAATCAGTCTTCCTGCGTAAACTACTCAAATTGCAAAGGAGAGTCCAGATCATGTACATGGTATGTGCATGCAGCCATGGCCGTGGGTACATATGTGAGACAGAACTGTACCCCAAACTCTAGAACAATACTCTCTTAGGAGCTAAAGATTTTGTAACTTCTACCCCAGTTTGAACCTTTAGATACTTACCTCAAATCAGTGGAACAGTCTTTAAGGTTCACACTTAAACACTGATCCACTGGGTTTTTTCAAACCCGGTTATATTCGAAGCTGCAAGGTATCCAATCCTCTAATTTAACCCCACCACTTTAACAATGCTTTGAAAGTGTTATCTGGTAAACTTGAGGAAGAATATGGTTGTTTCCGGTCGTCAGATAGCCTGGATTTCAGTGAACGCCCCTCCCCACACTGCATAAGTCCAGAAAATATGTCGCGAATAATCCAATAATCATATTTTGATTCATCCTTGACTTATCTGAACATTTCTTTGATAATAATTAGCATAAACAACTGTGCATCTTAGTTTGAAGCTATTTTTCTGTCAACTAAAGAAACATTGTTCAGTATTGTAAACCAAAATGTGAAGTTTCTGCTCCTTTATCCTCAGCCCCCATTAAAAGTCTTTCGTTGTTACTAGGGTTTCTAAAACATATTTTATAGTATCAGTTTTAGAAACAGGCAGATATTTAAATAACTTAATTGTATATAAATCCATTTTATCTATGTGGGCTAGAGAGATAACTCCGCAGTAAAGAGCATGTACTTCTCTTACAGAACACTGGAGTTCAGTTCCCAGAGCCTATATTAGGTGGCTCTGTGTGTGTGTGTGTGTGTGTGTGTGTGTGTGTCTGTGTGTGTGTGTGTGTGTGTGTGTGTTAACCGCGTATGGAAATCACAGGACAGTCTTCAGTATTGTTCTTTTGGAGGCTATCTGCCTTTTATTGAGTCAAGGTGTCTCATTGGCCTGCAACTAGGCTGACCAGGCAGAGAATCTCAATGATCCACCTGTTTAACCTCCCTCGTCCTGGAATGAAATGGGCATGCTAACACACTTAACTATTTTTGATGTCAGTTCTAGTGATCAAACTCAGGTCCTCAAGTTACACAACAAGCACCGTAATAACTGAGCTTTTCCCACAGTTCTATAAACCCATTTTTTTAAGTCATCATAGTAACCATGCGTAATTCACTTTCTGAGTAAGCAGCACCAACAGTGTGGGCCCAGAGCCAGCAGCACCAATGACGGAGACAGTTAAACATTTGCCTGTTCTTTGACATCCATCTTCCCTGTGTGTGTATTTGCTAAGCCCATGAAAGTCTGAAATATTTCTGTTCAGCATAAAATTGTAGTGCTGATTGTTACAAAGCATATGTTTTATCTTGTGGAGCAATGGAAAATGTATCTAAATGCATCATGCTCACGCTCGGGAGCAATGCAAACCTCCTGTCTTGCCTGAGCCAGAAATAAATGAAACTGATAGCAGATAAAGGCTAGAAACATTTTTCTCTTTTGCACTCATGCAAAATACCTTGTGCAGAGATCAGCACCATGTATTATAAGCTTCTGTTCCCCGCCCAACATTCTACTGCTGCCAAAGAGGTACAGAGGGGTCCAGATAGAGTCACTGGACTCAGGAGACCCTTCCCTTCACATAAAAAGAGAAACATTCAACTCTGGCTCATCAGGAGCAATGGGACAAACAGAAAAAAAAAGCTCCTTGGCATTTGGTTATCCTACAAAATATTAATAGAGCTAAAAGCATTCACAATTCTTCAATGTATGCCCAATAAATACTTATGAGCCTCTTTGTACAGTTGAACTCTGTGTCTATATAAAGTGAATACTACATATTGTGATCTCTGTGTTGTTTGTATGGTTATCACTGCAACACAAAGACTAGAGATGTCCCCGAATGGCATGTGCTTTACTGATCACCTTTTTGAACAAAGAGAAAAAGACCAGAGCAAGGAGCACTGATATTCTGGATGGATCAGACCGCCAGGGTCACTTAGAATTAACACTATAAACAGTCTGTCCTTGCAGAATCTGCTGTGGTCAAGGGTGTTGATTTTCATATTACTGTTCTGAGAGTCTGAAGGTCACACTCACTGGGAAACGACACTTGTGACCCACAATGTTAGTTCATGAATAGGAAGCATATCTAGTCAGGACAATTTCTGAAACACCAGCATCCTTCAGTTCTCCACCTCCCAAAGGTCTCTTTGTGACTGGCCGATCACCTAACAATAAGCAGTAAGGCCGGGGGGGGGGGACATAAACCACCAAGACAGAGAGAGATTTGAGGAGACATCTGCCCATCTTCCAGGTGTGCACAGGATCCTCAGAGACCCAGACATTCTCTATTTAGTTGTCCAGTCCCTGTGGTTCTAATTGTTTTCCACAGGCCTATATGATTTATATCAGAATGACTTTTAAAGTAATTGACAGCTACTCTGATCTAGCCATCCCCCTTCCTGCTGTCAGATAATTTGAGTTTCTATAGTCATGGTCCACCACTGTATCTGGCAATGACCTTATTTTCAGATCTCCTTAGGTACATATTGGGAGTGTCCAGTGTCCAGACCCTTCAGTCCGCATTGACAAAAACAAAACAAAACAAAAACAAAAAAAACACCCACCCCCACACATCCACAGAACACTGTTCTTCTAGGGGTAACCATGCACATATTGTTTTTATTTAATTATCTCTAATATTACAGTATTATATTTCTGCCTCCTTGAGAAGTTTTCAAGATATAAAGGAAAATATACTTTTGTCAGTGGAAGTTGTCAAAGGACACTCAATATGTGTGAACTAGAAGCAGCCAGTATTCAGAGGACCTACATAAGTGAGCATGAGTCAGCAATCTCCTACTCTTTTGTTGTTGTTGTTCTGCTTTTTGTTCTTGTTTGTTTGTTTGTTTGTTTTTTTCAAGACAGGGTTTCTCTGCATAACAGCTGTCCCAGAACTTGCTCTGTAGACCTGACTGGCCTCAACCTCATAGAGATCTGCCTGCCTCTGCCTCCCAACTTCTGGGATTAAAGGTGTGCACCACCACTGTCTGGTAATTTGCTCTTAATAAAATAATCATTTAAAAAAGAAACACAAAGTCTAACACTGTAATTATAGAACAGGCTTCAAAATTTGATGCAAAAAGACAAACTCAATTTCAGCAGATTAATAAATTAATAAGAAAATAAAATTCAAAACCTTGCTAATGGAATATTCGGTAGGTTGAAATCAGTTTTACTGTATCAGAAAAACAGGTATACAGAGGTATAAAGAGGCAGAGTATAAGGCTTCATTCTTTCATCTTTCAGTTAAGCTCATTAAATATATTCCATAAATATAAATATACATAACAAAGAGCAAAACTAAATGGTGCAGAATTAACCTACCCATGGAATCTGAGCCATGAAAGAAATGAAAGCATGATTAACACTCTGATTGGATCTATTTTGTGGAGAAAGAATTGAGTATTAGGTTGTGATTCGCTGAATTTCTCAACTATCTCTCAATACTCTGGAGAAAAGGTGTAACCAGACTGCTCTCTGATGTCTTTTTTTTCTTTCATGAACTCATCGTAGTCATTCTCAAACTGCATTTCTTGAAGAATGATTTTTTCCTTCCCTATCCTCCCTTCCATCTTTCCTTCTCTGTAGTTTCATAACAGATGCAATACTCTGAATATCTAGAAAGGATGTAGAACTGAACGACAGTCTCTAGAAGCTCAAAGGCAGTTACTTATTAAGTAAATATGCCTGGGAAAACTTCAACATTGCTCTTCAGGACTCATGAATTAAGAATTTTGTTCAAATACAAAATTTTCATTGTCTACTCTTCTATTTCTTGGCTTCTTGATTTCTTTGCCTCCAAATTTCTTATTCAGTCTGTCTGCCTTTTATTCAGAAAACATTGTCTAGCCCTGCTACATACAGTCAGGAGCCCTGAGGATGCAAACATGGCATCATCCTCCTGTATAGATATATCTTCCCATGTATACTATGTCACTCTGTCAGCTTTCTCCACAAGTACCCATGTTAGATTGCTTACAAAATAGTTTCTTCATTTAGAGTGAGTTCTGTGTATAATGTAGGATAGTAGACATGCCCCCCGCTTTGAATCACTGAAACTTCTTTTTTTTCAGATAAATATTCAATATTGAGGAATTACAGACTCAAACATAAAGTATAATGTCATTAAAGCACAAAACTAAAATGACTAATGAAAAATTAGGATGCAATATAAAATGTTCTGAGTATGCAACACTATTGCTGGTATCTTTCTTCTCAATGGCTAAAAATCAGCAGATGTCATTTAAATCTAAAAATAATTAAATTAAAGAAATACAAGAAGTATAGGCATGTTTGAAAGTATTTATAGATACTAAGGAGTATCAGAACTGAAAGTGGTAGTCCTTCCTGTAACACCAGCATTTAAAAAGTGGAGAGAGGAAAAGCTACAAATAGGAGGGTTCAAGGCCATTCTATCCTTCCTGATGCCCTGTCTTCAAAAAAATTAAAGATAGAAAGGAAACATGAAGAAAGAAATGGTTATTATTGAATATCACCTAAAAAGAATGGAAGAAAGCAAAAAATAATATGTATGACTTTCCATATCCAGTCACAGGGGAATAACAAACACTCTAAGAGTGTTACAAGACATCAAGATTAATATATGAATTCAAAAGCATCACACATTGATAAATGATTTTTTTGAGACAGAGTTTCTCTCTGTATCCCTAGCTGTCCTGAAACTTGTTCTATAGACCAGCCTAGCCTCGAACTTGTGGATCACCCTGCCTCTGTCTCTCCAGTACAAGGATTAAAAGTGTGTGCCACCATACCCGGCATGGCAAATGACTTTCAAAGCTGCACATATTGCACAAGAAAAACATACTTGGTGTGGGAGAATTGTCTGTAATCTGTCAATTATATTTTAAATAAATGCTGATTGGCCAGACAGGAAGTATAGGTGGGAAAACCAGACAGGAAGTAGAGGTGATGAAATGAGAACAGGAGAATTCTGGGAAGCAGGAAGCTCCTTCCACCATTCCTGCCCAGATCACTGAAGAAGAAACATGTGAGCTGACAGCTGAAAAACGTACCAAGCCATATGGCTAACATAGATCAGAATAATGGGTTAATATAAGCTATAAGAGTTAACAAGAAGCCTGAGTTAATGGGCCATTCAGTTTATAAACTTATGAAGTTCTGTGTGTGATTTTCTTTGGGGTTTGCCAGCTGTGAGGTACTGGGCAGGACAGAAACCCCAACAAGCCGGCCTTCATGTTACACATACTTTTCAAAATCTTAAAAAGAAATTACATTTATCTTCTGTATCAGTAAATGTAAAGAAATATTCTTTATTTCTTTAAAACCAAGTATTTTGCAGATTATGCCACAGTACAAAACACACTTGTACATATTTTTTTTTTCATTTTGACACTTCAGGTTTTTTTTTAATTTATTTATTTATTATAAATTTCTACCTCCTTTCTTTTTCCTCCCACTTCCTCAATCCCCCTCCCTCTCCAGGGCTAAAAGCAGTCAGGGTACCCTGCCCTGTGGGAAGTCCAAGGCCCTCCCCGCTCCATCCAGGTCTAGGAAGGTGTGCTTCCAAACAGACTAGGCTCCCAAAAAGTCAGTACATGCAGTAGAATCAAAACCCAGTGCCATTATCATTGGCTTCTCTGTCAGCCACATTCAGAGAGTACAGTTTGATCACATACTCATTCAGTCCCAGTCCAGCTGACTTTGGTGAGCTCCCATTAGATCAATCCCACTGTCTCTGTGAGTGGACACACCCATCGTGGTCCTGACTTCCTTGCTCATGTTCTCCCTCCTTCTGCTCTTCATCTGGGCCTTGGGAGCTCAATCCAGTGCTCCAATGTGAGTCTCTGTCTCTATCTTCATCCATCGCCGGATTAACGTTCTATGGTGATATAAAAACACTATTTGATAGCCTATGCTGGAGAAGATATAGAGTAAGGGGAACACTCATCCATTGTTGATGGGAATGCAAACTTGTGTAACCACTTTGGAAATCAGTGTGGCGGTTTCTCAGGAAACTGGGAGTCAACTTACCTCAGGATCCAGCAATTCCACTTTTGAAAATATACCCAAGAGTTGCCCAGTCATATTACAAAAGCATTTGTTCAACTATGTTCATAGCAACACTATTTGTAATAGCCAGAACCTGGAAACAACCTAGGTGCCCCTCAATAGAAGAATTGATAAAGAAGGTGAGGCACATATTTACTTTAGAGTTCTACTCAGCGGTAAAAAACAATGACATCTTGAATTTTGCATTCAAATGGATGGAAATAGAAAACACTTTACTGAGTGAGATAACCCAGATCCAAAAAGATGAATATGGTATGTACTCACTCATAAGTGGATTCTAGCCATAAACAAAGGACATTGAGCCTATTATTCGTGATCCTAGAGAAGCTAAATAAGAAGCTGAATCCAAAGAGAAACATATAGTTATCCTCCTGGATATTGGAAGTAGACAAGATCACCAGGAAGAAGTTGGGAGCGTGGGGATGGGGGTGGGGTAGGCCAAAGGGGAGATGGGGAGAGAGACGGGAGAAGGGGAGGATTGGGGAGATCTTGGGGGAATGGGATGGTTGAGATAGAGGAAGGATGGATATGGGAACAGGGAAGAAGATATCTTAGTTAAGGGAGACATTTTAGGGTTGGCAAGAGACTTGGCTCTAGAGGAGTTCCCAGGTGTCCAAGGGGATTTCCCCAGCTAGGTCCTTGGGCAGCAGAGGATAGGGTGCCTGAACTGGCCTTATCCCATAGCCACACTGATGAATATCTTGTACATATCTTTATGCAATAATGCAACCTACAGCAAGACACTTTTAAAAGGTGAAAGCGAAAAGATAAGCAATGGTAGTGAAAACCTAAGTTCAAAAATCTTAGTATCAAAAAAAAAAAAACCTGAAATGCAAGCCCCAAAGTATTAACTAAGACAATGCAGATGCTGAGGAATGTTGACGGGTGTAATCCAGAGTATAAGTATATAATCATTGATAAATAAACTTTATTAATGACCAAAAGCATTTGCTCAGCAAATGAGTTTAACTTCCAAGAAGTAGGAACTCCAACGGATAATTTAAGCATATAAAAAAAAAATCCATCTTCTTCATTAAAGAATTTGAACTCAAACTTATATCAAAAACAAAGGATTTCTTCCTTTAAAAATAACTATTAAAATTACCTCTTAAGCAAAAAGTTGAGCCCTTACCTAATCATAATTTATTGCATAACGGGGTCACAAGCCCTTTTTTGCAAAGGAGAGATAGCACACTTCCACAAGGCTGTGAGCAAACTCATAAAATTTACTCGATTTGAGAAAAAGTGGGATGTTCAAATTCCTAGCACCCCAAGCAGTCATTCTTACCAGCAGGACACAATTTCAGACTTCTGCAGTCAAGAGGTTTCTACTGAGCAAAAATTCTCATTCAATTTCAGAAAGCAAATGATAATAATTTTCCAATCCTCTGCACAGCAGGCTTCTTCCCTTCGTTTGCAGACCCCTTAAAGAAACACCTGGACAGCCGCAGGTCCAGGTAGGGCATCCTTCAAACATAGTCCTATTAACTCACGTTACTTAGAATACAAAGCTGCTTAGCTTTGCCGGTGAGATGGAATCCAGTTGAACTGCTGTTCCAATGTAGAACCTATTTGTAATAAATGCAATGTGGTTATGATAACAATCTTCACAGAGCGTGGATAATTACAAGGAAGCTTCCCTGAAGTCATGGGGCATGGTGTGTGGGGGGAGACATGTGTGTTGGTGTGTGAAACTCCCGTTCAAATGAAAATACTCAAAACTGAAATCACATTGCTCTTATTGATATATGACTTCAAGAAAAAAAATGTAATGAAAGTATTCTGTTTTGCAGTGATGTTCTTTCTAGATTTCCCAGTTTTATAAATTGCATAAATTTTTATGAGTTTAATTTTTTGCAAATTCTTATTTGTACATATAAGCCTACACATGTGTTTATGTGTAGGTATACACATATGTGCTTATGCATGTGAAAGCCTGAAGACAGCGCTGGGTGTCATCCTCAGAAATATTACCCACCTGCTTTAAAGCACCATGATCATTGATCTGAAGGTCATTGGTTGTTGGACTGGCAGGTCAATGAACACCAAGGATCCTCCTGTCTCTGCTTCCAGAGTTGGGATTACTGACACATGTAGCACACCTGATATTTTTAGGAAGATGCTGGAGATTGAACCCATGTCCATGGGCTCGCAGGACAAGCACTTTACCAACTGAACCACCTCAGCTGGTTCTATTTGGTTTTCTTTTTAAATTGACTTTTATTGAGCTCTACATTTTTCTCTGCACCCCTCCCTGCCTCTATTTGGTTTTCTAAATAGTAGATCTCAAATTTACAGAACAAAATATGAGGGTATATTGTTCAAGAACGATCTGACCTTGCTGTAGTAAACATTTCTGAATATTAGTTAAGCCATAAAGTTACATACAAAGATTCTAATCTTACCTACCCTTAAGTAAATTCTTGTTTATTAGTCCTGGGCCTCAAACCCAGGATTTTAATATACCAGGCAAACATTCGAACACTGAGTCACATCTTCCCCCAAAGTATGCAGATTCTGTGGTATGAGACTTACTAAAACCAAATGATACGATCATGTCAGGGTCAATGTCATGAAGCCAGGGACTATCCAGCGTGATGATCTTGCTAACGTCACTCAACTAGATCTTCCACTGTTTGCTTTTCTTCACACAAAGAACATATTTGCACTGTGCCATGACAGTCACTCTTTCATTCTATCACACCAGCATGGCAATGATTGATTTTAAACTTTTTATTGTGTTTGTACTCATTTATATTCTCTCCCCAACCCCTCTGTGTGTATGTGTGTCTGTGTGTGTGTGTTTTTGTGTGTGTGTGTGTATGTGTGTGCGCGTGTGTGTGCGTGTATCAGAGTATATGTGGAAGTCAGAGGGCACCCGTTGGGAGTTGATTCTCTACTACATATGCGACCTTGTAATCAAGCACAGATCGTCAGGGGTGAAAAGCACCTTTACCCATTGAACCATCTCACTAGCCTCATTGTTTACCAACTAAGCTCATTTTTTGATTTTTTAAGTCAGTGTCTTGCAATGTCACATTCAAATCATCCTGCCTCTACATATTGCCTCTACATATTGAGTATCAGAATGACAGGATGCAATAACATGACCAATGTCCCTCATAAGCTTCTTAAAGTATGCTGGCCTGATATACCTGTCTGTTCTTGTGTGTGAGAGGTATACGTTGATCATGCATTTTTTGGTGACTTTAACTAGGAATCCAGATTCATGCCTGGATACATGTTAATTAAATGAACACTTCATTTCCTCAGCAAATAAAGTAACTGCAGTAAATAATTTTACAGTGCTAGCCTATTCTAGGACCCAAGAAGCATGATTGAAGCAAATTAACAAAAAAAAAATCTCCATTCTCAGGGCACTCTTTTGGGAAATGTCAGACAATAAAAAGCAACCACAAATGATGCACTCTCGACAGAGGTATAAGAGAAAGAAAAGAATAGACAAGAGATAAGATGATTGAGGACCAAGGTGACAGGAAGTGGGAAATGGGTTCACAGCTCTCAGTGCCAGCTCTCCTGGCAGATGCTTTTCCATGACCAGTCTGAGTATCCTGAAGTAAAAATGGATTCAGTTCAGTCGGTAGCTTGTTGCCAATATTTGTGGATCATTTATGCATTAATTTTTAAACTTGAGACTCTCACTGTGCAGTTCCCCTAAATTAGAGCAAACACCTTTATGTATTAACTAGGATTACACCCGGTCTCCTTTACTTAGCTTTATTACAGTCTATCAATGAACCAGTGTTACTTACAAGATACTATGGATTTCAGATGGTCAACAAATGAAGAAGATTAAATTTAAATGTATTTGTTTCTTCTTATGCTTCATAACTCATGTATTAATTTTAAATGCTCATAGTCTTGTTATAACTATATTCCTTGCCAGTGATATTAAGCAAACCTCAATTTTAAAAAAATAGTCCAAAAGACAGGTGTCAGGAAGCTAATTTTTAGAGTAAACTTGGGTTTTGAAAGTCCTTATCCGTGGAACCACTGAATGAAATTCTCACTCGATTCTCAGGATAAAACAATGGCCAAGCCTAAATTTGAATGCGCCATAAAAACCAGCCATTCCTAATCTAGTTCATCTTGTGATGCCACTTTAAGAAATGCATTTGTGTTGATTATCCTGTCAGAGCTGTGGCATCACGGCCTTTCAGAGTTGAAAGGGAGTCCAGAAATTCGAGTCCAATTATCTTTATCTTACAGGTGTGAAAAACAAGTCCCAGGGAAAGTGTTTTGTGCAGGATCAACGGTGTGTGCAAGTCCAGGAAGCTGGTTAGAAGCGGAGCGGGGGCAGAAATTCGCTCTTGTAAATATCAGCCCCATTCGCCTCTCAGCACATTGCTCTAGCTGTGATTTCCACTGCTTTTGACCAGGATTGTATTTCTCTTATACATAAAGAACATTAACCATCTTCTGGGATTTCAGAGAGGCCTGATGGGCGGATATTCCTAAGCCCCAGAACTCACTCCATATATTAATAACTGCTTCTGCGGGACTAGCTAACAGGTTGTTTCTTTTTAATCGTGGTGGTCATTGGCGATTTTGTATTTGGAAAAATAATTAGAACTTTTAACAAGCCATAAAAGGACTTAGATATTAATCAAAGTATCTAACACCAATGAAACGCAACTGTATTGTTTTGCAATGAACTGTAGACGGAGAAATTTGTCAGTAAAATGCTGAGTTCAAAAAACAACCTGAGTGACATCTGGATGGAAAGACCACAGACTTCTCTGGGAATACTGTAGAGCCAAATGAGAACTCTGAACTCTTACAGGAGAAAATTCTAGAACTCACTGGAAAATCATTTCAGAAGATTTAATAGAGCGGAGGAGTTACATATATAAAATACAAAGAAAAGGATAAAAAGACTCCCAGATGTACCTAGGCAGCTTCATGTGAAAAAATTAAACAACTAAATCAATTTATTTCAAAGATAGTTTTTAGTTTAAGCCTTCCACTAGATCTTAAAATACTGTAAATGTAATTCTGGTAAATGGATTCTAAGTTTCCACGAACTGAAGGGTACAACTCTGGCTTTATCGAATGGGAAAAAGTAAGGTTTCAGATTGTACAGAACAACAATTTCATACATATTTCTAGGCATACCCTTTTATTAAAGTAATATAATTTAAATTTTAAATACAGGAAGAAGTATGTGTGATTTAGAGGCAGTACTTTCAATGAGTGATGATGATAGTTTCAGAGAGCCGCTGTAAACAGTCTGGAGTCGAGGGAATTGCTGAGCACTCCGTGAACTTTCCACACATTCATCTGACAATGAGAGTAGCATGCAGCCCATTCCCTTCATTGTGAGCCTGCTCTTCTTATATGATCATGACACTAAGATACTTAAAAGGCAGGGGCCTCTGTGCATCGCTGTGTTCATGATGCTATTCAAGTAGCATCTTCTATTAACAAATTAATAGGAAAGTATCATTTAACTACACCTGCTTTAAAAAATCTGGAAAATGCTCATGTACTTAGGGTGGTGGCTATTAGCATCCTAATAGTAGGTGTTTAGATTAATTATTATTTCAATAATAATCAAAATTAGCTTAAGGAAAAAGTTAATGTATTTCCAATTACTGATGAAAAATGTGGAAATAACTCACTTCTGCTTACTTTTGATTGATTTGTGTCACATTGTTTGAAACCCTTGGTAATGTCCTCTGGTACCTCTCTCTGCCCTTCCTGCTCCCTCTTCCCTTGTAGAAATGAATGTGATTCAGAAAGGGTTTTTTTGTATTTTCTTTTCAAAATTTAACACTATTTTTCTATTTTTAATCACTTTATAGATGCATTGTCCTCTGACCAACAAAGGGGTTTGTGGGTCAAGTGTCCTTTCCCTCTAAGGCTGAGTGTCTGCTGTCGACTTGCTTCTTGGGCTGAGTAAAACCAATATACCTTTGCCTCTCATTGTCTTTTCACTCATTATGTAAATAGGAAGAAATAAAAATAATGCAGTGGGAAGTATGGCTTGACAGACAGTATAACATAATATAATATCCAAATACGTATGAGGTAGGAACAGTGCCTTGGGGCACCACGTTTATTGTGAATAAGTATTTGCATTTATACCTTTTTGTGTAGAGTTTAGACTTGAATAATAAATCATTCACTGTAGAAGGTAGTTTTTTTTAAAAAAAAAAATCTACTTTCTGCCCTAAGGATAACAAAGAACCAAATGTAATTTAAGTCTTTGTGGGGAAACACAGCACAGATGCCTAAAAAGTCAGATCATACAAGAGCTAATAATAAATAGAAATTTCTATATAGATTAACATAGACATTATACAACCTACATTTTCTTTTAAATATGTTAATGCAAGCACAAGCCTTGAAGAAAGAAATGCAGGTATAAATTAATAAATACTTTTTAATTCTTATATTTTGATAGCAAGAATGTATTATTGAAACTTTGGAAAAAGAAATACTAGATATTTGATTCTTGATAGAAATTAAACAATCTAACTCTCTGGTAGAGCCTCATCAGGGCATTTCACCACTACTTCCTCCAGCGGTTTCGCACCCAGCTTATTAGGAATGATGTCTTCCCTTCATAACTGTGTGCCTACAGCTGGGCCGATCTTTGTATCAACCAGATTTTCCTCTTTTCTGACACAAGCGCCATTTTTAAAATTGTAGTGTTGAACATTATTCTCTGAAGAAATCATTCATGCCAGTACATGTTTTGGTGTCTATCAAACACTGTCATCAAGAAAACAGGAATTTCATCATTGGTTGGGAAATGAAAAGGAAATTTTTTATGTGGTTTGGGTTTGGGCATAAGAATCACCACTCATAGAATCAAAATGTTGATTATTTAGCTTAAATTTTTTATATAATTTATTTTTATTTTATATGTATTAGTATATAACTTTTAGTGCCTCATTTTTGTTTTTTAAAGGACAGTGACTCATTAATTTCCTGCAGTTATTTCTGAGTTAGGGTTTCAGGTCCCTTGGAACTGGAGTTGCAGACAGCTGTGAGCTGTCATGTCAGTGCTGGGAATTGAACCTACGTCCTCTGGAGGAGCAGTCAATGCTTATTTGCTGAGCTATCTTTCCAGCCTCATAGTTTACCATTCTTTTCCCAGAAATACACAGAAGGCAACTTGTGTAGTTAGTGTATAGTTAGGTGAACTTTAAAATCATTCCAGTGCAGGGTGATTAGGGGGAGGAAGCCCTGCTCTATTCCAGATTAGTGCTCTAGTGTGTAATAGATTTCCTAGTAATATAAAAGATAGAGAGGAATAACAACCGAGAGAATAAACTTTGGGATCAGAATGGTTGAACTCACACACCTAGTTCTTGTTACTAGTTATATAACCTTGTACACCTTCAGTTGCAAAATCAGTTTTCTCCTCCACAAAATGCAGAAAATATTGCCAACCTTATAGACAATTGAATTAAAGGGCATGTCTCAGGTAAGCAAGGTATATTGCAAGGCTCAACAGATAAATACTACCTTCATTTTCGATGCTCAAAACTGAAATCTTGCCATATAATATTAAATACTAATTGGGCCTTCATTTTAAGTTTCCATTAATTAGAATATATATATATGTTATATATATACACACACATACATATGGTGAAATTATTTCAAATGCTATTGTTTAATAAAGAATGTTTTGAGATGTAGATGACTGGTGCTTAAACCTACAGTTTTGAGAGAGGATTAAAATGGCAGCTTAATGGTTTTGTCATCATAACCACAGAACAGGCTTGGCATCGTGTGTAAATGGGTGCACATGGGCATGATTGGTAAGGTTTTGGAGTTGAAACAGAATGAATCCTCCCAACAAGTTTTTTCATCAAAACATTACCAGGTAATAGTGGCATCTTACTGCACAGTGATTTGCTTCCTAGCTAAAGTTTTAGTGAGTGGAGGATGTAGCCAACCAGAGTGGCTGGCAGCAGAAGATTCTGTCCCTCCGGACTGTTGGACAACTATAGTCAGTGAGTCATGCTGAACTGACACTGGTCATCTGTCCACCAGTTCATATTCATGAGATGAGCACTGTGGACCAGAGGATACAGCACTCAGCACCCAGAGAAGTACAAGTAGCCTACAGGCCCAAGCTTCCCTCTGCCTGCCACAACCATCACTAAGATGCCTCTAAGAACCATCACTAATGAGGTAGCCATGAAATATCTGTCTAAAATCTTGCCAACTCCCCATGCTAATGTGTGTTTTAGGAGCCCTGTACCTTATTTTCATTTCTAAAAGGAGGATGATCCATTTGTTCATTTTTCCTTCCTTTAAATCTTCCTTAATTTTTAATTTCAGACTATTTCTTTTAAGCTTTCTGGATCTTACTGAAAAGCTTATCAGAAACAATTTTAGCTGAATAAACTGTCTTGTCCACACAAATTACCCCATTCCCTGGTTGATTTTTGTCAACTACCTGTAGCTAATAAGGAGGGAGGCATGAGATGACAGGGCATCTGTATAGCTGTGTGCCTGCCATTGTGGGAGCAGGTGGATATGTAAAACTGTGCGAGCCAGATTAAAACTATCATTCGAATGCCTCTGGATCAGCAGCAATGAACATTTGCTCACTATATGGGGCCTTCAGAGCATTACAAAGTTGATGTGCTGGATCTGAACTGAAGGAGCTTACGTTTATGATTTGCTGCTCTTATTTGTGCACTGTTACACTGGGCTTTGCCGGTTCGCTGTGAGGAGACTGTTGCAAGTTAACAAGTCACATAGCTGCATGTACGATTTGATTTACTTCAAGGTCTAGCCAGTGCATTCTGCGTTATTTGTTAACCAAGCAGAACATTATTTATTAATGAGATCTTCATGCTTTATTAACCCTAACATCCAAAAAACCACGGTGGGACCCTACTCTCTAGTCTTTCTTTACAGTAAAGCATTCCAAAGAAAGGGAAAAATTATGCATCCATACTCCAGTTAAAACACATGTATCAGTTCAATTGTTCTCTATCCCATCCACTGACACTTCAGAATTCTTGGGGAACAGCTCAGTCTAAAGATGCATGTGTTTCATTTGGAAGTCACCCTCCTTTGAGTCCCTTCATACCATACAAAGCCTCTGTGGCCTTGAAAGATAGGTTTACTCTTCACAGTAAACTGGGAGGAAGAAAAAGACACAAGCCCACTTTATAACAGGAGAGAACAGAAGCTGTAGGCTTAGGCAGATGAAAGTGATCTGAGGTTTCTATCAAAATGAAACAGGGACAACCGAGCCATAAAGAGGATGGGCACAATTCTGAAATATGCTGAGACTTGGCAATAGAAAGTAGTGACTAAAAAAGAGAGTCAGTGGGTGTGATGTGATGCAAAAAGCTTGGCCCTGTTGGCAAAGTGTTCTCCTGGCTCCAATAGAGACAGAAAGGCCATGGCGACAGAACCCATGGAAACCCAGACATTAGGGACTGTGGTATATAGGTAAGTACTTGCATCATGATTTAAGGTATCATGACACCATCATCAGCCATCTGTGTGAGGAATTTAGAATAGAGCCAGCTGGATGACAGGGCCCAAGACAGGAGGACCAGAGTTCTCTCTTCTGAGTTTTCAACAGAAAGCTATAGGATAGAGCCAAAGTATATAGAAGGCGGGGGTCATTAATTTATCTCAGGGGTATGTGCAAGAGACCAGGACCCGTCCTTGACATGGAACACAAGAAGTCTATAATAACAAACCCCAGCAAGTCAGGCTACATGTTTGGCCCGAAAGGCTGCCCTTCCTATTGGTCACCATATGTAACCATCACCACAAGAACTGGAAGGAGGAACCCTGTTCTGGAGGCTGGGAAAGCGCACTCAAACACATTTACAGAAAGAATTTTATCTTATAGCTTCTCCCTAACCTTTGTAATAGCTTGATGGCTTCATAGCTTGCACACCAGTCTTTAATGAGGTAGCTTTTCTCACTGTCCTTTCTAATTGCTGTAATTATTGAATGCCTCCATGTGATAGGTAATGTGAGAAGAAGAAAACATGTCCACGACAGAACATCTGCAGCAGAGTGAAGAAGTCGACATGTACAAAATGAAAAGAGAATATAACGTAGAGTTGCGCTGTAGATATGCAAGCAGTTACCATTAGAAACCCTCCAGAGAGGAGACACATTGAGAACTCCATAACTTTTGTGTAACCCCCAAATTTATTTCAGTTAAAAGTTGGTAAGTACAATGAGAAGGTGCAGATACGTATCTTCAGCTGTCCTGGGAAAGAATAAAATCACTCCAGTTGAAGAAAGAAGGCAGGAAAGCTTCCCAGGAGGGCGGTTAGATACATTAAGAGTAAATGAAAATCAAGTGAATGAAAGCATGAAATTGGGAAGGATTCACAACACAGTTCATAGGCAAAGGGAGGAACAGGGAGTCTTGGGCCCCGAAGATAACAATACTTGATTTGCTAGAGTTCAATATGCCAACCAAGACTGTGAATGAAGGACTAAGGGATACTGTGTTTTTATGGGGAGAAATTTGTGTGGAAAAATTTTGAATGCCAAGTGAGACAGTTGGTATACCTCTTCTCTGCCTGGGGTAGGCGGGTTGTTGTTTAATTTCTGTTGAAATATCTGGGGACAGGTGTGCAGGGGGAAATGTCTTGAATTAGAATACTGTTCAGGAGAAGAGGGAAGTCAGTGCTTTATTCTAAAGGCCGGAAAACTCTTGTTTGGAAGGAAAGTTGAAAGGAAGCTTTAACCAAAACACACTCACTAACCGACTGCAGGAGAGTTACAGGTGGAAGACTAGACAGGAAATTCTAACTTAATTGCCATCACTTGAAATTTCAGGTAGAGATAAGATGAAGAGAAATTTATTTGATGAAATGGAGAAAGTAAACAAGTCTTAGTTAGAAGACGATTCAAAGTTAGATATTAAAAAGGCGCTAGATAGAAAAGTACACATATCTAATTAATACTTTAGGAGGAAATAAAGGGATCCTTCCTTTTTCCTTTTCTTTCCCAGGATTTATAGATTGCAAATGTGGGATATCATGGTTTTAGACTTTAAGTGAAGAACAGTGAAAAGGAAGCTGCTCCTTTCCCTCTGAAATGGCAATAGAAAAAATTTTAAAAAAAATCGTCACCACCATCACATAGCCTCATGTCTCCTAACAAAATAGCAGGAGCTCCATAGGTTGAAAACAGAGCAGAGCTTTGTGCCCTCAACCATCACCATCACCCATTGCTCCAACGACCTAACCCAGGCTGATGGATGAGTCCCGATAACCTCACGGGGGACACTCACTGCGGTCATAGGCCGACCACTCCCAACTGGTGGCTACTAAGAGGCATGGTTACAAAGAAACAGTTTATCTTTTGGCAAGCAGGGACTCAATGAATGACAGCACTCTGGTCTGGGGTCTAGGAGATACCCTTGCAGGCCCCTGCACACCATGCTTGAAGCCAGGTCCTACTGATGTCATTGTTCACACAGTCATTACAAGCCACACAATTGCAGCATGACTCTCTAGGGGACTTTCTGTAAATCTATATAGTACTGGGAAGCACACAGCCTTGCATGTGTCACTTGAGGACACATTTTCACATTCATTGTGTTCCAGCAATTAGCAGTTACCTTGTATGATCTTTCTGCTATTCCAAAGCCTGGAGAATTCAGTCTATTTTGAATTCTATTGGATTCTGCAAGCGGAGTCTGCCATGCCAAGTATTTCCACACCACTACAGCATCAAAAATGGAAACTATTTTTGGTCCATCTGTGTAATCCAGGAATTCATTAATGAAAACTGATTTTAACACATTTTTCTTTATATAAAGTTAAGCATATGCTTTGGTAAATGTTGTTTTTATTTTAACAGAATATGAAATAATTTTAGGTGAGATATTTTTATGACTCAAAAATTGCATAAGTTACTAGAAAGAAAACTCATTTGTAAAGGCATTATATATTTAAATGTATAGCTGATTTTATTACAAATGGGTGTGATTTTATAGAGCTGTTTTTATTATGATGGTGATGATGGTAAGTTTTCCTGAGTGAATCTTGGGAATAAATGTCTCCCTGTAAATCCAGATGCCCGGGAATGAGAGATTAATCACACGATGAAAATTCAGACACGTCATGATTGACTGTTCCAACCCCTAGGTCATGTGAAGGGAAATAAAATAGTGATGAACCTCAAGTCCAATCTTCCATTGAAAACAACAAAGCAAGAGTTCTCTAGCTAAATTAAAACTGTATCAAGCTGCCTTCTAAGAACAAACAAATGCTACTCAGCTTTAATCAGAGAACCCTCTCTTTCCAGTGAACAGTGGACTGATCCAGAGACTTGTGGCTACACAGCATGCTGAGAATAGGTGACAGACCAGGGTGACCCTGAACATTTATGCCATGCATCCCTCTAAAGTTCAGAGAGTATTGTGGACCAGAGGTAGAAGGAGTCTAGGAATCAGAAGCCTGCGCCACACTATCATCTGGATAAGTCACAGCTATCAGAAACTCACAAGAGCTGTAATTGCCCAAACTCCAAGCTATATCTGCACAAAAATGGGCTCAACAACAGCCAGGTCAGGCGTGGATGGAGGAGGAGCTCAGAGGGCTTAATCTGTCACCACTGCACTCTTTTCTTCTGACAAATTCAAGAAGAGGGGAAATTTCGCCTTTGGTTGACTTTGTTTTGAGTGACTGGTGGACCCCTCAAGTTCCAGTGGGTGTCTACAGTCAGATGTTCACCTTGCTTAAAGCAAAGGAGTCACAAAAAATAAAACCAAGAATACTGCACCTGGAAAAGAGGTTGTTAGTGGTGGTCGATAGGACTGATAGTGACGAAAAGGAAGAAAGAGAGGGTAATAAAGAGACACTGATCGCAAGATATTGTCTACATGCATAAAATTGTTTAAGAACAAAATTAATTAATAATTTATGATGGAGGGAGCTTTGAGAACCTGAGGTCACTCGCGTGGGCAATACTACACATTCTCTTAATTCAATGTAAATTAGAGAAGTGACATAATTGCCAAAATTTTATAATAATGTTATTTTATATTTGTGATAAGAATGTGTTGAGAACAAAGAGCACATTAGCCTGTTTTACTCTCCGTTGACCATATGGCAGCCATGCCCTAAATAGTACATTACAAAAGAAAAAGATACAGCTAACTGAGACAGACATAAGAGTGCTCCAAGTAGCTAGACCTGTAAAAGACCTGGCGTGTACTGAAAAAAGTGGGGATGTTTATCCTGAAGAAGGCAAGACATAGTGGAGGCGTGAAAGAACACATGGAAGGACAGAAAGAAGGGTATAGAATATATAGCCATGCTTATCTTATCTTAACTGGTTAGGGTGTCCAAAGCTAAAATAGCCAGCAAGTTGCAAGTACCTGTTCACCGTGAAAGTTGCGAGAGCTCTAGCTGAGGGCCTTGCCTTCAGGCCCTCCCCATCCTAGGTGTGAACAGTACAGAAGAGTCCCAGACCTTCATGGAGATTAGTACATGCGCTTATGAGGAAATCGGAGGGTCCATTTAATTTCTGGAAATGTAACGAAACCACTGTTTAACTTTTGCATTGAGGCATTTAATGCAACCCCTAATGATCCAGCTCCGCCCTGTTAGTTGATTTCACAATGTTTCTGCTGAAGCTGAAAAAGTTCTGATAGTTTTCTTGTCCATCATTGTCTTAGAAACCAGAGAAGCTGCTACAATAGCTAAGAAGAAGCAAAAAAGAAAGTAAAAAGCTAAAATTCCCTTAAGACATGAATTGTGATCGCGGATCTTTTAAATGCATATTTTTTGGTTCATATAATTGAAGTCCAAGGCTATAACAGGCTTTTGCTTTCAAATTATGTGATGAAAATGTAGAATATACCTAGAGGGGTGCACAGATGAATGGAGCTACAAAATCACTCCTGCTCGTGTGGAATTTTTATTTCCTAATTTCAGTTTGTAATTACTGCTAGTAATGAATATTTTATCTAAGCATGTCAGCAACCTTCCTTCTCTGCTCCACCTGGTCTAGTCACAATGCAGCGTTTATAGGTTTGCTTGAATGACATCAATTTTGCCACCTTGGCCTTTGACAAGGAATGTGTCAAAGGCCAGAAGTATTCTGTACGACTGTCAAATTCATAGTGTAAGCATAAGCTTCGTGGATTTTGCTTTCAAGCTCAAGACACATTGGAAGCTTGCCCTGTGCTATTGCCTGAGGATTTTCTATTACCTTGAAAATGGAACAAACTTGAACTCAAAGCCACTGTCTAACACACACACACACACACACACACACACACACACACGAGTGGTATAATATTTTTTCTACTTCTTATTTTCCCCATCATCTACCCCTCATTTCACCCCTTATGCCTTCCCTCTATTTACTCATGAATCTTAAATGGATGCAGGCACACTTAATGGAAAGCTGCTTAAATTCATGCACATATCCTTATTTCTCTAAACAATTCAAAATAAAAATGGAACTAGGAACGGATCAGTGTTTGTTTTTTTGCTTAACAACTCTCTTCTTATTATAATGAGGATGCAGGATTTGAATACCAAACTGTTTATTCTAGGACCACTTAGTGAATGGTAAAAGAAAAACAATGCTCAATAGAGAAGATGAAACAATACAAAAAAAGAAAATGTAGGAATAGAAATCGTTTTAAATGGGAAAATTGGGTCAGAGGAAAAAATTCTTAAATTTATGCTCAGGACTTTTTATACAAAACAGAAAACCATTTTAGTAATAAAATGGAAATGACATGCATATTTTACTTGTGTGCATGTACATGCACACGTGTATACACATCTGAGTATGGGGTAAGTGCATGTGGTGTGTGTGGAAGTGTGTGTGGGAAAACCACAGAAGGATGTCAGCTGGGCTGTTCTATAACTTTCTATCAGGTTCCCTGGAAAAAGGGCTTTCTTTATATTGAAACTGAAGCTAGTCTGGAGGTCAGCAGTGTCAAGCAATCCTCTCTGCATGGTGATGGGGCTATAGGCACACACGGAACTGCATCCAGACGGTGTTCTGTACTGAAGTCCCCACACTTATCCATTCAGTCCCAGCCCCGGTCCTGAAATGCATATTTTAAAACCCAGATCACTGCCTGGAGCACCAGGACCCACAGACTAGATGACCCAGCAATCCAGAACAGAACAAAACACAACTGGCTAAACGAAAGAAAAAAGAAAAGAAAAGCAATGTAATGATGCCTGAGGATATTTTGCTATATTGATATAGATTGTGCCTAGTCCAGTTGTCATCAGAGAGGCTTCCAGCAACAGAGGAAAACAGATGCACAGACCCACAACTAAACATTAGGTGAAGTTTGGGGAGTCCTACACAGAAGAGTGGGAGGAAGAATTGTGGGAGCCCCAGGGATCAAGGACACCACAAGAAAACCCACAGAATCAACTTACTTGGGCTCTTAAGGACTGACAGAAACCGAACCAACAACCAGGGAGCCTGCACGTTATTGAACTGAGGTCCTCTGCATATATGGTACAGTTGGGTAGCTTTGTCTTCTTGTGGGACTCCAAACAGTTAGTAGGGTTGTCTCTGACTCTTTTGCCAACTTTTGGGACCCTGCTCTTCATACAAGATTGCCTTGTCCAACCTTAATACGCGGGGAGGTTCTTAGTCTTACTGCCATTTGGTATTCCATGTTTTTTTGAAATCCATGAGAGGCCTACCCTT
This sequence comes from Myodes glareolus, assembly GCF_982192425.1. Lineage (NCBI taxonomy): Eukaryota > Metazoa > Chordata > Mammalia > Rodentia > Cricetidae > Myodes > Myodes glareolus. Next base: position 93,283,974 of record NC_142026.1, on the reverse strand, counting down.
TTCTAAATAGAAATGGAGGAGAAGTAAATACAAACATAAATAAAGAAAAGATTTAGGTATATAATTAATAATTCTCAAAACAAAGGTAGTGACAGAGCTTTCCTGTATAACTTCTTAAATGAACCAAATTGACGACAGCAGAGAACGTTCGGTCTCAATTACAATCCAAAATGTGCAGCTCTTGTATTCATTCAGCTTGGCAAGAATGAAACAATGCTGAAAAACCTAGGTGCTACCCATAATTCCAATGGACTAGAACTGCCTGATGTCTGTTATTCTCATGCTTATGGCAGACAGATATTGTGGTGGTCCCTCCTGGATTTTATCTCTTGCCCTTTCTAGTCGGCCTTAACTGTATTCATTGCCTTCAGTGCTCAGGATTAATGAATGTTCTCTTATAGATGTAGCCCTGTAAGCATCATATTTGAGTATGAACATGTCACCTGAGACAACTTCTGATCTTAAAAAATAACTAAGAAGATTTGTTGTCGAAGACTACTTGTTCATTTCCTGACCGCCCAGACCTGAAACAATCATACAGGAACTGTATTGTTACAACACTGCTTGGCCTATTAGCTCACACTTCTTATTGGCTAGCTCTAATACCATAAATTAATCCATTTCTACTAATCTGTGTATCACCACGTGGTTGTAGCTTACCAGTAACTTTCTGTCCAGCATCTAGGGTCTGTCTCCTGTGGCAGCTATATGGCTTCTCTGACTCTGCTTACTCTCTCTTTTTCTATCTGCTTGGAATTCCCACTTTGTCCTACTTTGTGCTGCCATGGGTCCAAACAAGCATTTTTATTAACCAATGGTATTCAGAGCATACAGATGAGAATCCCATACCACCTACCCTTTACTGTCTAAATAAAAAGGAAGATTTTAACTTTAACATAGCAAGATTACATACAACAAAACAGTTATCAAGCAAAAATTATAGGTGCAATATTTATATCTACTTTTTATTTTAACATAACTAAGGAAAACTATAAATAAAACTATCTATTCTACTCCATCAGAGACTCCGAAAGGATATAATATTATCTAAGTAAACAGGAAGTACATTGTAAGCAACGTTCAAAACTCTAGAATTACCAGGGACAACTTGCTGCCTGGATAGTCACCCAAAGTTCTTCTGCAATATTGGGACATTTATCTTCAGCCTACAAGACCAGAGTATCTAGGAGACTTTTCCATGAAGCAGGAAATTTTAAATATAGTTCCACCTATATTGACAGTTTCTTGGTCACTTTCTTCTGTGTCCTGCAGAATGTCTGACACAGTTTTATGAGGCAGGAACCCCAAAGAACTATCTCACCTCCTTTAGGCAGCTTCAGCAGTCATGTTTCTGTAGGTCCTGCATGTCCAGTTCACATAGTATAACATCAAGCAGTCCAGGCAAGAACAGTTTCTTGCCTAAATGGCTAGCAATCTCCATAAGAAGCCTCTTCTATGCCCACCTTCCACTTGAAGTAATTGGTGCTGCCAGGATGAGATGTGTCTCATTGCCATGAAATGTTTAAGTTCTTGAAACATTTTAAATGCCATATTCTGTAGGTCTTTGAAAATGTCGAAGATTATCTAACTGAAATATATATATATATATATATAAAACACATAACCTTACTAATATGACTACAAACTTGACTGTTATAGATGATTATCTATTAATGTCTATTTCCTAAATGTGTATTACATTTTTAAATGAGCTGCACAAACACAATACCTTAATCAAGAGCAGAAATATACATATAACAAAATTGACCTTAAATTTGTATCAACAAATCAAGATCCATATCAATGGAAAGTATTCATCTCTATAGTATATTCTCCTTTAAATTTAAACAAACATTTATAAATAATATTTGGGAATTTGGGTTTAGTTCTCTCCAAACTGCTTTCTGCATTTTGCTTTGCAAAGTATTTTTGGGTGTTCACAGAGACCTTTCAGGGGGTCTTGGTCCATCTCACCACATTAGTCTGTAAGGAGTCCACAGGTTCTCATCATCTGTGGAAACAAAAGCAGCACCTCTTTTCCAAAGCAATATATCCTTACACCCAAATTTTGAAGTCAAGATACATTTAAAACATATGTTGATTTAGCTTATCAATCCCCAGAATCAAATATCTCTCTGTAGTCAAAAAATTCAAAGAAAACGAAATAATATACATAATCTAGGCTTTCTGTGTATTTTCCATCTTTACTTGGCTTATTTTCTATACTCCTTGAATTTATGACTGTCTGTACTCTGCCTCTTTAAAGACTTTGTTTTATTTTTTAAAACTATTTCTTTTTATAACTATCTATACTCTTTTTTTTCTCTCTATCTCTTAAGCCTACATATATTTGTTCAACACTATGACCCATTTAGAGGTCTTTTCTATCTGAATTTGTCTTTATTGCATATGTTTCAGTAATTATTTTCTGGCCAGAGTGCCTTTTTTTAATGCTAAGTGGGCATGTATAGGACCAACTCCACAGTCCTTCCTGATTGTTCTGCACAGTCCAACATGTTCACAGCTTCTGAGAGCCATGTTCATTGCCCCAGCTTCAGGGTCTCAGGGGGTCTGTGTTACCCTTAAGCAATTTGTAACACACTGCTCACAGACCCCATTTGAGTGCTTGGCCTCCTGAAAGAGCCAGATTTGTTTGTGTAACAACAATGAATGACGAATCTACCATTTCTTAAAGAAGACATGTGGGATTTTGTGTGTGTGTGTGCTGTTAATACAGAATCAGGAAGACCTCTTCTAAAGGAGCCATGCAAAGAGAGCCCATTCAAAAAAATGCTGGCTATTGGAAGATATGCTAACCCTGTTCTTTTGTGTCTAGAATTTCTTTCCAAGCTTTATCAGGTTTTACGTGAATGCAGTCAGCCCCATGTCGGCATGCCAATCTGTTGTTGGAGACTGTGCTTTGATAAAATTTTCCAGCCTCTCAAACCTGAAATAATCACACTGCTTGGCCTATTATCTCATGCTTTTTATTGGCTAGCTCTTATATCTTAAATTAACCCATTTCTGTTAATCTGTATATCACCAAGTGGTTGTAGCCTTACTAGTAAAGTTCTGTCCAGTATCTGGTGTCTGTATCATGAGGTGGTTACATGATTTCTCTCTGACTCTGCCTACTCTCTCCTTCTCTATGTGCTTAGAATTCCTGCCATGTCCTATCCTGTGCTGCAATAGGCCCAAAGCACATTCTTTATTAACCAATGTATTCACTGCATACAAAGAGGAATCCCACATCAAAGATGAACATTTCTGTCCTTTTTGATTTACAGTTTACAAAATACTACCTGGTATGAAGCAAATATAACTACATAATTAACCCCTTATGAAAACCAGGCTTGGAGAAACTAGTTCGGAGGTGAAGTGTGTGTTTAGCCTGCATAAACCTTCAGTTCAATCCCCAGCATCAAACTCTACTCCCATTTTTGATAAATAGAGGGGTGTGTGTGTGTGTGTGTGTGTGTACACATGCATGTGTGTGTTTGCACACGTGTGCACACACATGTGCGTATGCTTGTGCGCATATGCACATGCATGCATATATGTATGTACTCAAAAGTGTGGAGGCCAGTGGTAGACATTGGGTGTCTTTGCCCGTCTTCCCTTGCCTTACATTTTGAGCCAGGGTCTCACAATGTGTTTAACTCCACTGGTAGACTAGCAAGCGTGAAGGATCCTGTTGTCTCTGCCTCTTCAGAAGGGATTATAAATATACCTGTAATCACCAGCTTTTATACAAGGGAGCTGGGCATCAAACTCAGGTCATTATATTTTCACGACAAGCACTTTTACCTACCGAACCATCACCCCAGCTCCAAATCCCCAGAGCCAAACAGTTGTTTTTGCTTTGTTTTTTAACTTTCTTTTCATTTAGTCTTTGTGTCTTTCACATAATGCATTTCAATTCCATTCATTTTCCATCCCTTTGTATCCACCTTCTGCCCTTGTAACCACCATCCCCACCCCAGCAAAATAAAATAAATTAAAATTTAAGGAAAAAAAGAAAACTCAATCTTGTCACTCATCATGAAAGCTGTAGTGTGCTGAAGCTTTTTTTTTCCTTAGATATTAAAAACATAGATAAGCTCAGAAAAGTCATGAAATTCAGTGTGAGTCGTTGGGGAATCAGAAGAGGCCAGACAATCGGTCCTACATGACAATGCCTAAGGAAGGTGTCTGTCGATCATATATAATTAGAGCATAAGCTCCTCCAACCTAGAGTCAATGAGACATTTTGAGAGATTGTGACCTCCCAATGCAACGCTCATAGATCTCTGAGATCCTTGTAGCTTGCAATGATCATATCAGCACCAACTCCTCACTTTGGGAGTATGATGTGTTGGGTAGGCACAAGGACAGGATTTAATTGAAGTTAATTTAGTCACATTTAATACAGAAGAACAAGAGAAGAAAATGCTGCGAGTTGTGACCCGTGCCCCTGAGAAAGAATTCTTCAACCTGAAATGTGACCACTACCTTTCCTGAAAAACCCTTCCGGGGTCCATTGCTAATCTGTTGGTTTTTTTTTTTTATTTACAATATAAAATTGATCATCTTTACCTCTTGTCAAGAATTTTACTAAGAATACAGGCCTTGGACAGCAAAGTAGCAGATAGCTTTTCCAAATTCATACACAGCAGTGGTGTTTCCCATTTTTCAGGAAAACCATGCTACTGGTGACTGCAAACACTACTTAATAATAAATTAGGGAAAATTGCTAAACATTGCCTTGTTTTATATGACTGTTTACTTCGGGTCTGTATATCGTTTACTATGGGCTACTTAGTTACTCCCAAAGTGTTTACTGATATATACATTTTATGAAAAGCATATTGACCGATCATTTGCAGATTTGCAGTAACCGCATATTAAGACATAAGCATACACACATAAGAAATATTGCTATATATTGTGGTGCAAAAGTGGACTTCTCAGGCTTCTCAAGCAGATATAAACACAGTTTCTACTTCTAAAATTACTTGTAACACAGTCCGGTATCCTATTGTTAACAGAGCACAAAACAGTGTAATTGCAAGGTAGAGAAAACTATTTTCTGCCGTCATGATTTCATAAAATATGATATGACATAATATTTTAGTATTTTGGCCACTAAGAATGTGTGAATAGATGATATAACAAATTATAGAGGATTTTATGATCCTACCTAAGGAAAGAAAGCTCTCTACCAAAGTCAATTAAAGGAAAGCCAGTAAGCTGTGATGCATGGTCACCTCAGTTAGTCTCTGGGGCTTGTGCATTTCACTGAGTCCATTGCTAGAAGTGGTCACCATCACTAAGGTGGTTCTTCCGGGAGCTTTTTTGGCTGCTCTCACACAGCTTCTCACATCCCTCTATTTCTAATGAAGTGCTCAGAGGCCTCCGAGCAAAGGCTGTGTTATTTTCCCTTTTAATATTAGCGGATATGTTTTGTGTATAAGAAAGAAAAAAATGATTCTTCTGCAGTATTTATCACCCTGCCCCTGGTTTTATTGTTGAAAATTTTCTGACTCACTCTTCTTTTTAAAAAAAAAATAATTAAGAAATATTAAAAAGAATACAATAATATAAAATTGTAGAATTACAAAAGAAAAGGTCATATAGCTTTTTTAAGACCCTCTGAGGCACAAAGAAATAACGGAGCTGGAGTTGTGTGCGAGCAGTCCGTGACAATGGAAGTGTGTGACGTGATTTACATGGCTGACTTCTGTGTGGGAGAATAAATTCTATGATCTTGCCAAAACCTCAGGGAGCTGTGAGTTGAATTGCAGTAAATAACCTTATTGGAAAGGGTTGGATGTGATATACTGAATCCTCCTGCCTTTCTACAAGAAAATTCCCCATTGATGGTGGCACTAGGAGTGTGTGAGCTGAAAATAGGGCAATTTTTAATGTACTTCACAGTGTCCCTTGTGTTCTTAAACCATCACTCTCTTCCCTAGAGTTGGAAGAGAAGGATGAGCTTTGTATGAAAGCTTCAAATTTCCCAATATCCTCCGGAATTAAATAAAACCTCCAGCTAACCCTTTTCTCTATGTGTTTACTAAGATTCTTTTGTTATCCAGAAACCTTTTTATTTACTTATTAATATCATACATTGGCTCTTATCTGAATTATTCCTTTTTGACTAATGATTTAAAGTTACAAATGCTTTAGTGCATCATCTTATTTTAATCTCTCAGCATAGGTTTGTGATAAGATATGGTATTTAGCCAGTGTGTTCAGTGTGTTATGTTAAAAGAAAATATGCTGGCTTAGAGTGTTATGTGACTTCCCCAATCACTTGCAACAAAAATGGCCACTCTGAGGCAGATTCCTTTTTTTATGCATCCCAAAATTTAGTTTCTAAGAATTCTGTTCTGTGAGTTACCACCACTTACAATGCTAGTTTTATTTCTATTGAAATGCCTAGAACATTTCTATGATTGAATAACACTAGAAAATAAGAAATGCAGCTGTCATCCCCATTCAGACAGCCTCACATATTAAAAATATTTGAGCAATGCTTTGTGAATAAAGACTAAAGAAAATAAACAAATGCAAGAAACTGTCTTCAAGTAATTAGAAGTCTAAAAGAGAAAGAAGAAAAAGAAATGTATTCATTAAAAATAACACAATGATGTCCATTTTGATACAACATATCTTTAGTCTTTACCCTCCTGCCATCCAAACCTCCGAAGGACATTATAAAATGCCAGATTATAAGAATATCTATTGTCTGGTAGTGACTAGGTGTTGAGAGAGGAGGAGAAGAGAAGTTATGAAGAATAAATCATGAGATTAAAGGATATAAATCTTTAAAGATCACCTTCAAGCAATGAGGCAGGAGAAAAAAGCTACAGATGGATCTACATTACCAAAGTCAGATAATTTGATTACCCAGACAAGTTTGATGAAGTTTAAATTCAGAATTTTTAACAAGACTAAAGACCTCTGGTTGAGGAACATGTCGAGTTGGCAAGGATATGCCTGGGTAGTTCATGTCTAAAAGGACAAGGAAACTTTGTACCTTCATTCACTTGCCCTATGAATTTCTTTCACCTCATTATTCCTGAGTTGCTGCATTTATATTACACTTGTAATCATTAACCCTAAGAACAACATTAGAGCCAAAATTTCAGCTCTGTACCCAAACTATTTGTACCTGTTGTATTCTCAATGTGATTATGTTTTTTTCAGGGAAATATTTAATAACTGATAAACATAACTGTTAAATAAATGAGTAATTTCTTTAAAAATGAATTTTGGTTCTTTGAAAAAATTAAGACAAAATTTTCTTGCAAGGCGGCACTCCTTGTGCCAAGCCTGGAGTGCTCCAAGTCCGGCAGAGTGCAGCCAGAGCCAGAGGTTCTAAAAACCAAATGGTGGGCACCAGATGTTGACATCAATCCCGAAATAATCCCACACCATTTCAGAATTATTAATAATAAAAGGATTATGTAAGTAAGGAAGAACTTACAGATCACTGTCCTAGATGACAGTCCTCTGCATGAACAGGAACAGAGGCTAGCAGCCCAAAGTGCGAGCTGGAAGCAAGGGAGAGGGCACACACACTTTACACCTGCTTTTGCAGTATCAGAGACCATGGCCACATGGGCTGTTGTCTTAAAGGCTGTTGGCTGAAGGAGGAAAATGTGCTCCCACAGCAAAATTTCAGAAAGTTCTGTCAAAATGGCATAGATGACTCCTAAATATTAAAGAAAATAATTCTAGCAATATTTTTAAATTATATGTATTCATCTCTATAATACAAAATTATCCAAGAAATATTTCAAAGACTGACTTATCAAATCATATTTTAGAGCTTAGCTTCAAAGTAAATTATAATCTTAAACTATAGATTTAAAAATTAAGCCCATACTAGAAGCTGAGCCAAGAAAAAAAATACTACTTTATTATTGCCAGAGACAAAGACATGTAGAAAAATAGAAGAGAATAAACTTATACCGTTACAACCACATAATTTTGTCCAATGTTTCAAGAAACACTGGAGAAAAGAAAGCTGCTTCATCAAATGGTGCCGGAGAACTGGACATCCATATGCAGAACCATGAAGTTAGATACTTATCTCTCACAAATGTCAGCTCCACATGGATCAAATCCTTATAGATCTTTATGCTAGGGGAAACATAGGCAAAACACTTACAGACATAGACATTAGCAAGGACTTTCTACAAATGATTCCAACAGCACAGGAAACAATGCTAAAACTTGACAAACGGGATTACATGAAATTAAAACCTTTATTCACAGCAAATAAAGCAATCCCTAGAATAGTCATCCCAAAGCATGGATACAACAACCAAACCTTTGACAACTACACGACATGCAGGCAATTGATGTCAGGAAAATACAAAGAACTGCAAAAGTTAAACACCGAATAAACAAATCATACTATCCATAGACAGACTAATGAACCGAATAACAGTTCTCAAAACCAGGAAAGCAAACAGCCAGTAATGCTTGAGAAAATGTTCAGTGCTATAAGGGACATACAAATTCTAATTACTTTGAGATATCATCACACCCTCATCAGAATGACGATCAAAAGAAACTATTGATAGTGACTGGTAAGGCCGTAAGGAAAGAGAAACTTTTACACTTTACAGCTTGGAATGTAAAGTTGTGAAGCCTCCACAGGAATCATGCAGTCCTTACAGAAATCAGCCTGACGATTTCTTATACAACTGTCATGTGACTGTGCAAGCCATATCTGAAGAACTCTAAGCCAGATACCTGCACATATGTGTTTATTGTTCTATTATTCACAAGAGCTAAGGTATGGACTCAGCTTAAGTGTCCATCGAGAGAAGAACCAAGAAACTGCAGCCCATGCACACAATAGAACTTTGTTTGGCTACAAAGAAAAACAAATCTCACATGTGCAGGAAGATGAATGGAAATAGAAATCATGTGTTAAGCAAAGCATCAGAAATGCACATTTCATATCTTTTCTCTAAAATATAAAACCTGCATTCGAAATTTAAATATATATATGTATATATACATACATATATATATACACATGTATATAGTCATGCTGTGTTGTGCATGTGTATGCATGTATGGATGTATGTGTGTGTGTGTATGTGTGTGTGTGTGTATGTGTGAGGGGGGGACTTCAAGGGGAGGTCATGGAGGACAGGAATTGACTTTAAGTGTGGGTGAGAAAAAAATGAAAGTTGATGGAGAATGATTTGGGGAGAAGAACAGTCTAAGGGAGTACAGGATTGAACAGTGTGTGGGAGGATGGTATATCTATGAAGTGTCACAATAAAATCTCATACTTGTGTGCTAACTTTAAAAAACCATTCAGAATATATATCAGAAGTAGGGCCACAGATTGTCGCTTGTCCGTTGTGTGAGGAGGCCTGGATTTCTCTCTCTCTCTCTCTCTCTCTCTCTTTCTCTCTCTCTCTCTCCCTCTCCCTCACACACACACACACACACACACACACACACACACACACACACGCAGTAAGAATCTCAACTAACAAAATTTTCAGTTACATTCAAGGTTTTATTCTAAAGATACAGACTGGGATTTTTAGATATTAAAATATTGACTGAAGTTTAGCAAGAAATAATATAAGGAGCCCTATCTTCAGAAAAAGGTTATGACCTCTCTCAAAGAATGATCACATTTAGCTAAAGCTAAAATGTACATCAGTCACAAATATCCCACAGTGGTTCTCCATACAAAGCGATTCACTACCACAACTCAAGTATTCTTTCAGGTTTGGTTAAGAGACTGAAGACATGACCTGCAAAACTGTCAGACAGTGTCAGAATCTAAACTATTTCCAGCATCACTTTGTTAGTGAAGGCTGAAAATGATTACCATTTGTCTATTTATTTCTAACTGTGCGTGTATGGGTGTTTTCCCTATATATCTCTCTACACATCATGTATGTGTACAGGAGGAGAGTATCAGATCCCCTGGAACTGGAGCTACACAGATAGTTATGAATCACTATGAGTTCAAGATCATCTCACTGAGAAGTAAACAATTGAACATATACAGACTAAGAGCTGTGGATGTTGGGAATTGAACCCTGCTCCTCTGGAAAGCAGCCAGTGCTCCTAATCATTGAGCCATCACTCCAACCCTGTTTCTAGAGATTTTTTAAACATAATTTTTTATTGATTCTCCAGAATTTCATACCACGTACCACAATCCCACTCAGCACCCAGTCCCTCCATATACCCCTTTCACGTGGCCCCCAAAAGAACTTCCAAACATTAATTTGAAAAACAAAGAACCAACTCACAACTCCATCTTTCAAGCACCTCTTCATTCGTCCTTGTGTCATTGGGAACTCATACAGTATAAACTTTTGTTCAATCAGCCAGACCCTCAAAATGGTCACTGCAATGAATTTGAATTATTGGCCTGGTTCAAGGCCCCAGGCACACGATCTTCACTGGACCCTCACTGAAACACCTCTTGGGTATCCTGTTGTTGCCATGAGTCATGGAAATCCTGTGGTTATTGTTGCATAGAATGAGCATGCACTCCAGCAGGTCATAGATGGAGTAGATGCAAGGGTGGGCCAACCCAAGGCCCAGGCTGTGTTCTGGACTGTAGCTGAGCTAGTCAGTCTGGACCACTGGACCATCCCCTTTATTCTAGGGACAGAGTAAGCTTTCCCTAGGTCCATGTCACTGAGGTCAGCTCTCCCACTCCTGTGGCGAATAGTGGGGCCATCCATCTCTCTAGAGTTCCAGAGCCATCTATCCCAGGGCCAGTGTGTTGGATTCCACAACACCAGTGAAAGGCAAGGAAGTTCAGCTAGGTACTCAGATTTCAACACAAGATTTCAACATGTCTGACTCTTATGACCCCCTGGGGCAACACGGGTCATGGACATTATCACAGAACCCAGTTGCAGCAGGAACACAGATTCAGACATTGCTCTTGGCAGCAGGTAGGATCTGGACATCGGTCATCATGGTCACAATGACAGTAAAGGCCACTGAGATCATTATGGCGCCAGTGGCTGCATGGTCCTTGGACAAAAATATAAACTCAGGTGGCTATCCAGACCCTAGACATTTGTATAGTCCTATGGCAATGGGAACCACAGACATCAGTCCAGACCCTGACTGCTGTTGAGTCAAGAACCCAGACATGGCCCTTAGCAGTAGCCTGATCCCAGAGGGCACCATGACCATGTGGGGCAACACAGACCACTCAGATCAGCCCCGGAGGTGTTATGGTTCTCATACACCAACATGGCCACATGATGGAGGAGGGTCATTTTGTCTATGTGTTACTTTCATTGGTTAATAAAGAAACTGCCTTGGCCTGATAGGTCAGAACATAGGTAGGCAGAGCAGACAGAACAGAATGCTGGGAAGAAGGCAATGAGGCAGTTGCCATAGCTCTCCGCTTCGAGATGGACCCCGGTTAGACTCGTCCCGGTAAGCCACAATCAAGTGCAATACACATTAATAGAAATGGGTTAAATCAATATGTAAGAGCTAGCCAATAAGTGGTTACAACTAATGGGCCAGGCAGTGTTTAAAAAAATACAGTTTTCGTGTAATTATTTCGGGTAAAGCTAGCTGTGAGCTGGCCGATGGGAATGCAGCCCGCCATTCCTTTTACAGCCACAGGTTTTGGCCCAGGCCCTGGGCATCCAGGTGGCTTTTCGTATTACCATGGGCCACAGCCATCAACTCAGAACCCAACTGTGGTAGGACCACTGGCCCAGACTTGATTCACTGTAGCAACCCAAGCTTGGGATTTCACCATGGCCCCAGGTGACTGTTCAGGCCACTCAGATTGGCATAACCCTAGCATTAGCATGGCCCTAAGAATCCCTAGTGGTGACTCAGATCCCTGGCATCAACATGTCCTTCAATGATATCAGGGACCACAGACATCAACAGAGACCCTGACTGTGATAGAGCCTCGGACCCAGGCATGGCCCTCAGCAGCAGCCCTGAAAGAGACCACTCCACAGCTCCAGGTGACAGTGCTGATCCCTCAGATTAAATGGTCCTGGCAGTAACACAGCCACTGGACACCCTGTTAGTGGAGTTTTTAATGACAATTTTCATTAAAGACAACTGAATTTCTCATTGGTAGAGAAATTTTGTAAGAAAGAGCATAGCCTTCAAGTTCTTTTTCTTTTCCTTAAAATAAGGTTCTCTAAATTTTTTAGACACTTGTTTCATTGTTCTCCATTGAAGCTGACTCTGCTAACAACCATAAACCATCTGAGACTACACTCTGAACTTGGGACTTTCTAGGAGAGGTATATGCGGAAGTTTTGGCCCTGCCTAGTCCCACAGCTGTTCAGTCCCAAAGAAACACACAGAGGCTTATACTAATTATAAACTGTTTGGCCTACTAGCTCAGGCTTATTATTAACTAGCCCTTACTACTTAAATTAACCAATAATCCTTGTCTCTGCTTAGCCACATGACTTGGTACCTTTTCTCAGTAAGGCATTCTCATTATGTTTTCTCTGCATCTGGCTGGTGACTTTCTCTCTGCTTTCCTCTTCCCAGAATTCTCTTAGATTGGCTGCCTTGCCTATATTTTCTGCCTGGCTACTGACCAATCAGGGATTTATTAAACTAATACAAGTGACAAATCTTTACAGTGAACAAGAGTATTACCCCAAAGCAGAGAGGATTTCATAACTTTTTTTTATCACTGACCTGAAAACGAGTCCATTTAGGCATTTTCATTGTGCATAAAAGTTCAACCATTTTGCTTGTTTCAAACTCCATTCAATTTGTGTGTTCAAGTACTCATCAATTATTTCCTGTGTAATCAAGAACTTGAAGTGCAAGAGTCATAAAATAGCAAGAAACATTACAGAGAAGCAAATTATCTAATGCATTTGAAGGCAATAAGTACTATGGAAGGTAATGACAAGTTGGAAATCAAGGATTGTGAAATGGGGTGTAGTTTTGAATAGGGAGTTCAACATAATTTCGCTGAGATGTTTGCACAAAGTTAAAGAAAGTGAGCCACATACTATGAAGACACATAGGGATCAAGGGGTGTTTTGAACTTGGGATATAGTATGTGATATTTGTGAGTAGTAAATAGGGAAATGTGCCTGGATGAAGCCAGATATTCAAAGCTGCTAGGATGACTTGACAGGAGAGTACCAAGAGGTATAACAGAGAGACTAATAAGAGATCACTGTAAAAGAAGATAGTTCTGAGTGACGGCAGTGGAGGGGTAAGGAGTGCACAGTATGGAATATAATAGCAAGGGAGCCCCAACAAGATTTTCCTTTTATGTGTAAAAGAGCTTCAAGAACAAGGGTCAAGTTTTGCTTTTTTTGTTTATATGACAAGTAGAACAATAGGGTGGCCTGCCATAAACTTGAATGACATACTCATGTTGAGAAGTTGGTAGCTGGAGATTAAATTTAATGCTGGGTAGAGTGAGTTGAGAGTTTTATTAAACATCTAGATGGGAATGGCAAGTTATAATTGCATCTTTGAGTTTGAAGTTTGGAAGAAGAACCTTCAACACACTGACTCCTCTGTCCTCAGAAACCAGCAGTCTTTCTCTGGTTTTTCACAAGAAAATTGAGCCCCAAAGCCTTAAAGCACCTGTTCTGTATCTTCATGCTCGTTCCTGAGTATATGGGATGACATTGGTGGTATAGCATTCCTGAGATAATTGAGAATGTTTTAATTTCGTGGTTCAGATAAGAAGACCACATGAGAAAGGCTATGTGGAGAGTGAAAAAGATAAGCTTCTTTTTGAGGCAAAATTTCTCAATTCCTATTTGTAAAATTGGAAGTTCAAAAATATATTAGAGTTACTTTTAAACCTAAGGTAAAATACTGAGAAGCCAATGTTTCCCAATTATATACAAATTCAATTTTTATTCCAAAATAAGGGGATATGGGTGGTGTTTGGAAAAATCTAATGGAAACAAATCTTTCACAGCCCAGAACTCTGATGTATGAAGGCATCAGAGAACATCTCTATCATTGAATAGTCACCACATTGAACAGTCATGCTCATCGTAAGGAAACTGCTGGGCTATGCAGGCAGAGAAGTCTCATCATTCCTATGGCATGCATATGGAACACATTACATGTGTGTTTTCATAATAAACAATAACTAGTATTAAAATAAATGGGTGTGTGGCAGTTTGGCCATATAGTGTGGCAGTTGAAGTGACCTTTTGGTTAGTTCATAGCTTTTGTCCAGAAGACAAAACAGTCTCATGTCTTTATTACAAAAAAAAAAAAAAAAACTGTTGCACACTGATGCAAGAGGCTCACTAGCTGTTCCCTGGGGAAGCTTGGAAAGGGTACCTCCTTTAGTTAGGACCCTTCATTTGTACAGGAACTATTGTCCTTAAGTTTCTTTGATGTTTGCCTTGAAAAGAAAAAGCTCCTAAATCCTTAAAAAGACATTCCTGAGTCATAAAGCTGAAAAAAAGCTGCATATTGTTTTTTATTTAACAAAAACATAATTACATCATTTCCCCTTTCTCTCTCCTCCCTCCAATCTTTCCCGTCCCCCTCCTCAAGAATTCATGGCCTCTTATTCTTAAATTATTCTTACATAAATATGTGACTAATCCGTGTATTTGGTTAGTGTTACTTGTATGTATGTGTTTTTAGGAATGATCACTTGGGATTGGATAACCTATTAGGGGGCTCACCCCTTGGGAAGGCTAGTTCTCTGTTTCTCATAAGTCTTTAATTGCATATAGCTCTTTGTGTAGAAGTGAGCCCCCCCCCCCGAGACTTCTTCCATCCATGTGGGCATATCAACTGGTGTTGCCATTGTCCTGGGCTTGTTGAAGCAGCCACATTTTTGAGACTTCATGGATGTAGTGTTTGTCAAATCTAGAACACACAATCTTAGCAGATTTCTTGGTCCTCCAGCACTTACTGTCTTTCTGCCCCACTTTCATGATACTCATTGAGCCTTAGGTGTAAGGGTTGTGTTGTACATGTTCTAGTTTGGACTGAACATTTCACAATCAGTTGTTTTCTGTATTTCAACCAGTTGTATTATTCTCTAATGGTCTTTTCTCCCAAAGTGAAGTATTTATGATGAAGGCTGAGAGCTACACTTACCTGTGAGCATAACAAAAAAGTCTTACAAGGCAGTTAGAAAATATATTGATTTAACAAATGGCAGTACTAGGTTCTCATCTAATATCCATGACCTCCCTAGCCTTGGATAATTGGCTAGGTTTCCAGTCGCAGGCAGAATTTCACTCCTGTTATGGGGCCTTATGATTAAGCAGGGAACTGTAGTTTACTGACAAGATGTGAGTGCCACTGCTGTACCCTTGGGAATATCATGCCTTGCTTGTCCGTGATGTGATTCGTAGGACTATAGGTTGCTTTCTTCCCTCAGCTTTTTGCATAGCACTTCCACTATTATGAAATCCAGCCCCCAGGAAGTAGGTTTTCATCTCAGATCTCTCCCATTCTTATGACCTCTGACCAGCTCTCCCACCTGCATCAGGAACTGATGGGCAGGGGCAAGGAGGGCATCTCTCCCTGCCCCCATGCCACCACATGACAGATGAGCAATGGGGACAGCTCTCCCATGGTCATGACTTCGGGGCTGGCTCACCTGGCCTCTGCCAAAGGGTTAGCTCAATTGTGCTGCCCAGGAAAGGTGCAGAGCCTGCTCTCCTGAATGCTGTAGCTGGTGGGGTGCAGGGGCAGCTCTCCCACTTAAAAAAATTTCCTGACTTTATCCAAAGCACTATTGCCTTGGTTCCAACGCTCGGCAGCTACCTAGGTATATACTTGAAATCACACATCTTTTAAGCCTGAAAAACATTTGTGATTCAGAAAAACCATTTATAGACTAATTCAAGGCTATACGGTACTGAAGTTTCACAAGGGGTTGGGTACCATGGACGCATATGCCACAGACAGGTGTTTAGCTTTCCTTGGACATTAATCACCATGACAACTAGGTATACAACCTGTAATTGTGTCCTTAATGCATTGTTAAATGTACACAACTCAAGTAACAGTTAATTTCATTAATCACTAATTTCTAACTGCGATTTACAAAGTAGGATGAAGTTCTCAGTAAGACCAGAATGCTTTCCAAGTAACCTCTACGGTTTCCTTAACTTACATAATCACACTTTGAAATGTGGGCATCTTCATGGTTGGACCAGGATTTCCTCGCACAGGCTGTTTAGTCCCCTCCTTTCTTCCTGCTGTGTAGGGAAAGGTGCTAGTTGTTCCTGAAATCCTGTCCTTTCTTTCTCCATTAAGTCTAATTGTTTGCCTCTTGCCCAGCTGGTTGAGGGTCTGAGGCCTCAGGCTATCTTATTTCTAAAGCTCTAACTACTTTTCAAGGCAACCACAAACCAAAAGAGAAAAGATTGACGCTTTTACTTTTTCTCCTTCAAAATAATGTTCTGCTTCGCTAGTACTCTCTTCTTGTTTTGGAGTATCTGTACTTTCAAGATTTTCAGAATACTCTCTGATTGACATCAAATTCCCTCTTAAAAGAAAAACATCAACACTTGATTAAACAAACAGTAAGTTTTAAAAATAGCCACACGGTGACTTAGCATTCCCACGTGGTAAAATCACATCAAGTGTCTGTCTGTGTGTATACTCAGACTAGACTCTTACAAACTGGGGGGTCTCTTTTTCAGGAGCCTGACCTGGCTACTTGGTAGTGGGAATTGTGTTAACACAATTGCTGAGATCTGGGTCACTGAAGAAGTAACACCTCAAGAATCACTTCCTCATTCTGAGCTGTTGTCATTAGAATCTGGATGAAATCTTCTCTATCATTAAAAAAATAAAGAGTAAAATCAAGGATATAAATAAAATAAGTTCAATGCATCTTCTTAAAAGATGCAATGTTTCGTTCTTCCACAAAGTTTGTGTAGTGGAGGGCCAGCATGGAAAGATTGCCATAGTTCTGTGTTCTCCCAACTCATCTCAACTCAAGAAAAACATGGCATCCTAACTAGAAAATAAGCTTCCCCAGTACTAATCCTTCTGATTTAATATGGATCTCACCAATTAAATTTTACCTTGTCCTAGAAATATGAGTATACAACTGTAGATTCTATACTCTCCGTGTATCTACATAGTGACCCATACTATTAAGAAATTTCTGGTTTTGGCACACACTGTAGTTTCTTCATTTTCACATAGACCAGAGAACACAGCACAGACCCATGGAGTCATTAAGGAAACAGAGTTTTTGTTATTTCTGAGGACTTTGGCTTGTACAAGGATTTACATTTCTTTTTGAATCTTCATGTTTGGTTGGAGCAACTTGACAAGTCTGACCTTCTGACTGCTGAATTCCCTCACAGCCCACTCTGGGGAGCTGGCAGTTGGTCTGGGCTGTCTGTCTAGCTAAGCATTAAACTTATATTCTTCTTCCATCCCATTTTCTCTAGTACATAGTTCCTTGGCCTTAGTTGCTACCTCCCTCCACCAACATGACTGTTTCCCCTTTCCAACATGGTCTGTTTTAGGGACCCAGGAAAGAGCTGTTGTTTGTGGAACTCAATCTACGCTATGGAATTTCAATTAGAAAAACAGGAACCTACCTCAGCCTGCACTACACAGTCATCTAGAGGCTTGCAGGTCTTCATAAGTACTTCAAAATTTTAGGTGGAGCTTGTGTCTGCACTTACTCTCTTAAAATGATCATTTAATATTATTCAGCTAATGGGAGCCAGCTTTTAAAGAATTAATTATTTAGGTCCTTACAGATTTTGTTAATGAAAGGATAATATGTCTAGGTGAATTCAATTAAAATAAGACAGTTGGCTTTTAAAGCTATCCATTCCAAATTAAATTTGTGTCCAGCAATATGATTTTTCTCTCTAAGTATATGTCTTGTATTTCTTCTTCTAAGGCATATACAGAAGGACTTTAGTGACATTAGACATTTGTTACAGTGTGTTTCTATCAGCTATCCACTTAGGCAATAAGGATACTTCCTTGGACTGGGAAGAATGTATTCACAAATGATATCTTTGTTGGGATATTACCCTAAAAGAATAGTTTTTTTTCTTATTTACAGAAGAGAGTAGTTAACCAAAAGAATACAGAAACATAATCCCATATTTCTTACTATTACTATGATGTTACATTTTACATACACTCAAATGATGATATTTATTATTTGAATTTGGAATGTCTCATTGGGGAAGCAATAATAATTAACACTATAGATATCCACTAATAACATTTAAGTGTTCATTCTACTAAGAGATTTGCAATATTATTTAATTTGTCCCTGAGAAACCCTGCAGTTTATATATTGTCTTCCTTATCATACACATTAGAAAATTAAGGTGCAATTAAGTTAATAATAAATCTCACAGGATTAATACCAGTATTTGACCTAGACAGAATAGTGTGAGTCTCTCCACAACACCTATTGACACACACATATTTGCCACAGTCATTCCTGACCCCAAACCTCAAACATAACTGGACTCAACAATAGTTTGTAAAGGTTTCTCTTTACTCAAAATAATTTACCAAAGTGATCTTGTAAGTTGTTACTTATCCTTCGACATATGATGCTTGTATCACTTCATCTACAAGGATGTCCTTCTCTTTTCCAAGCACAATAATAGTTTTTTCCTCTAGAGTTCCATGGTGTGTGTGTGTGTGTGTGTGTGTGTGTGTGTGTGTGTACTTGTGCAGTCTTCCACCACTGATTCCTATATCAAGAAACAGATGAATGTGGCCTCTGAGATCTTACACATTCCTAATTAAAGGAAGCTTGTTGATTTCATACAGTCTGTGAATGGGAAATCGGTATTTTTTTAATACTTTTCTACAAAGACTATTATGCTGGTAGCAGGATATTATCTGAAATAAAAACAAAGAAAAATCTATAGTGAAACTCCACAGCATCATCGATGCTACTATTGTTATTTTTAAATATTAATTCTTTGTAGATTACATGTGACATATTTCCTTAATTCGGGAATCCACTCCACTTTCACAGATAATGTCCTGTTTTTAATATTTTAAGGGAAAGTATCAAGTTCAATTTGTGCTGCCCATACACTTTTGGGGGCAAGGCCATTTAGACAATGGCGTCAACTTGCCATACCCTTCAGAAAACTGATTCTCCTTCCAGATAACATTAATTGCAATAGTGTCTCAGGTAAGAAGAGACTTAGTTTCTCCCTCCTCACTTCAGGCTCGGATTTTGCCTGGTTTTCGCTCGTGCAGGTCTTGTGTATGCTCTCACAGATGCGGTGAATTCACGTGTACCACAGCACTATCATGGACAGAAAGTGCAGTTTCTTTAACAATTTTTCCCGACCCCTGGATCTTGCAATCTTTCTGTCCTCGCTTCCACAATAATCCCCAAGGCTTGAGAGAAGGGGGCGTGACATAGATGTACCATTTAGGGATGAACACTCCCGTCTCTTGCTTTTTGCTCCTTGATCACTTGTGGGCCTCTTTGCTAATGATCATCTGCTACCAAAAGAAGTTTCTCTGATGAAGGTTGAGAGATGCTCTAAGCCATGGGTGTAACTGGAAGTCATGAGGTATCAGTTCAATACTATGTCTATTTAGCACAGTAGTAGTACTAAGTCCTTGCCTGATTCCTATGACCTGTCTAGAAACAGTTATTGGCCCTGATAATGATACCAGGTATGTGTTCCATGTTACAGAGCAGTCTTTCTAATCAGAAAGTCGTTATATCCTCTGATGGTATTTGTACTACTACCCTATCAGTGAACATATCTTACCAGGTTAGTTGTTATTGTAACTGCAGAGTTCACAGGTGGGTAAGCCTGATGATTATATTTCTTCTATATTAAGCTGCATAGCCCATTCAAGCACCATGAAAGCTATCTAGTAATAAAGCTTTCAAGACAGTATCAGCTTGATTTCTCCATGTTCTGTGACTAAATTATATATGTATTTAGCAATTGGGTTTAACTGTCAAGTTCTAGAGGGTAGCCAAGACTAATGACATATTATTTGTAATGCTTGTGGGTCTGTTGTAACATGAGGGGGCTGGCTTGTTGGGGTTTCTGTCCCGCCCGGTACCCCAAAAAGCCAGCAAGCCCCAAGGAAAATCAATCACACAGAGATCTCTATAAGTTATAAAGCTGATTGGCCCATTAGGTCAGGCTTCTTGTTAACTCTTATAACTTATATTAACCCATTATTCTCATCTATGTTAGCCATAATGGCTCCGTACCTTTCTCAGCTGGACATGTTACATGCTGCCTCTTCGGTGGTCTGCGCAGGAGTGGCAGAGGAAGCTCCCTGCTTCCCAGAATTCTCCTGTTCTCATTGCATCACCTCTACTTCCTGTCTGGTTTTTCTGCCTATACTGCCTGCCTGGCCAATCAGCTTTTTATTAAAATATGATTGACAGAATACAGACAATTCTCCCACACCAGTCTGTGGGATCCAATGGCCGACAATTTTGTAACTCATTTCTAGCACTGGGCTTTGTATCTGTTAGCCTGTGGTGTGTAGTAGGGGCACTGGAGCTCCATTTGGATAACTCCAAATATGCTTTGAATATAAGCCCTGAATCATGCTGTTGACAGGAGTATGGGCATGTCAAGGACCACAGAGCCTCAGAACCCAGCTTCTTGATCCATCTGTATATAATAATCTTGCCTCCTCATTTTTTGTATGTAATAACCCTGCCAACTTGTTCATCTGTATGCAAAAACTCTACTTCTCTATGCAATCCATAGCACCTCATGGAATTTCTGGGGTGCAGAAGTTTCTCCATCAGAGATCTCAGATCATGCGATCCTAGTTTTCTGTTCATGTGTCCATCTGTCTGTAATTCTTCATTCCCTACCATCCCAGTCAGTCCACCCCTGAAGACAGTATGTGAATGAAATATACATACTATATGTGCATATATTTGTGTATGCATAATCTATATATATATAATTTTTAAATAAATACAGAAGAAAGAACTTAGAATGAAATAATTGTTCTCTGCCTTCATAGAAACAGCAGTTGACCCAGAAACTCATGATGTGAACTTCTGTACGGAAGATCATGGCAGGCTGGCGGGCTGTTTTTCACACATTGGCACAAACTTGTTTCTTTTTCCTTTGTAACTCAAGATTTAAAGACAGGACCCAGGGATCACTTTCCCACAAGGTGTATAGTGCTGTGTCCTGTACATGGATGACCTGAGGCCCTCCCTTGGAGGCTGCGGTCAATTCTCTAAATGTTCACCCTGGAATGTCACTCTTGATTTTGGGTGCTGTTTTTTAATTGACACTTCAAAATCCTAAGACAGTGAACTCTTGTTTAAAATATTGTCTTGACTGTGTCGCTTGAAATATTTCTTAGATTCCTAAGTAGAAGTTATATTTTAAAACAAGGTAGCTGGCAGGTGGGTACACCTTAAATGGGCTCAGTCTTGTTTTCTTGCCACCTAAAGGCACTGTCATCTTCAGGATAGACTTCTCTCACCTATAAAATGTCATGGAAGTAGACAAACTTCTAGCCGTGATCTGGAGGACGAAACAGGTTACATACAGATTGCTTGGAGCAGCATTTGACTCCTGAGTGCCACATGCATAAGTACAGTCTCTACCATTTCATTTAGAAATCTATGTGTCCACATTAAGTTAAAACAGTTCCTTTCAGATCTGTTAAAATTCTGAGTCCACCACTAATTGAATATGATATGAAGATAATATGAAACAATTTCTTCAAGGTGTTTAAACCTTTGTCCAAAATAATATTTATCGTGTTACTAAAAATTTATTGTACTATATATTATGTAAAGACTACATAGGGCAAATCAATTTTGAAGTTAGCAATAAGTTTTTTTCTCTTTCTTTTAAACAATTGTTTCTATAAGACACCAAATAGTAAAAAAAAAAAAAGAAAGAAAGAAAGAAAGAAAAAAGAAAGAAAAGAAAAGCAAAAGCATTGTTTGTTTTGGGAGAGAATTTACCAACAGAAACCTTTGAAAGACTCTGAAAACTATGTTCCTGAGCTTCTGTGATTCAGATGTGTTTATAATAAACAAATAAAAATATGACCAATTTTAATCCTATAGAATTTAATGAATATAAATAGAAAGTAGAAAGCATACTTCAAAATGCTCACTGGCTCTTATCAGGAAAAGGAACAGAGGACCACAGTGGACCAGACCTATCTTGAGCTCAGAAAATAGTCACCTCCACATGCAGAGCAAAGGAAGTGAGAACACACAGCTCTCGTCACTGCAAAACACTGCGTATTGGGATGTCTAATAGAATTGAGCCCCTTCCTAGTGCAGACATTGAAACAAAGATGAAGGGTTAGGGGTGTAGCTCAGTCAGTAAAGTGCTTATGTGGTGTGCATGAAGCCCTGGGTTAGATCGTCAACACAAGTAGTGACAAAACCAGGTCTCAAGACATGTGCCTGGAATCCCAGCACTGAGGAGGTGGGCTCAGGAGGATCAGAAGTTTGTGGTCGTCCTTGACTGTGTAGTCAGCCAGAACTACAGACAGTCTCCCTTCACTTTTTTTTCCAGTTAAACAAAATGAAAAGAAATACTGAGATGGTGCAAGCTGTAACACCGTCATTCGTGGAGGCAAGACAAACGAAAGCACCAAATCTCAGCCCTTTAGCCAGCAGTCACTAATTTATGTTCAAAAACCAGGCACTGCTTGCCTCAGCACCAATGATTCTAAAACATTTTACTCTCATGGTGTCCTTCAGTATTTTACAGAAATAAGTGCTGCTTTTTTTCAAGAAAGAGAGTTCTTCTTGGAGTTAACTTTAAAACTGGTTTTTGTTATGTAATGACTGCCTCAGATATATCACAGTGAATATCAACTTTTTCAAGACAAGGTTTCTCTGGGTATCCCTATCTGTCCTGGAACTCGCTTTGTAGATCAGGCTGGCCTCAAACTATCAGAGATCTGCCATTCTCTGCCTCCCAAATGCTGGGTTTAAAGGAGTGTAGCCCTACTGACTGGATCATAATGAGTATTATCTTAGACTTCTATTTCAAGACTTGTAATTGTAGTTTACCTTTTCAAGCATGCAAGGGCCCTGCTTTTGTCTAGCTTCCCTTCAAGCAGAGTAACCAGCCTAATTATACAGTATTGCACATAAGTAACCATTAAGGCAGAGTTTAGTAATAACATTACCAATTTTAACCACAGTTTTACTTTACAGTAATTATTGCTCTGATTGGAAACCACAAAAATCAAGAGAATGAAGGGGGAGATGCACAAGCATCTGGCATGCACACTTTGAAGGTCTTCCCATCATAGGAAACCTATTAGGATACATGCAATGGACCATTTTGTGAGTCCATGTATTCTTTTGTCTCTGTTTCCTATACTTAATGTTATTAGAGCCTATTATATCTGGTCCAAGGGCATGTGTCAACAGTTGAAGTCATTTTCTCTGTTGGTCACAGCTGCAGCTTGAGGTTATTTGTGATGACCCCATACTCGAAAGGTCACCATAAAGTGACCTTCACCATCCAATAATCTATTCAAAGAACTAATATGCATGTTAAGTGGAAACTGGGCAGATGGCAGTATCAGCCACATATGAGATTTTTGTCATATATGGAAGTTTGTACTCTGTTCTAGTCTAGATAGTGCATTTATATCAATAAGATATCCCCACAAGCAGATTTCTAGGACACCTGAGACCTGCACACAACTTTGCACTAAGAAAGCAAAGCATACTTAAGAAATTTGTAGAGTCATATGAGTGGGATCAATCAGTGACTTTGTTTTGTTGGTGGAGCCTTGTTCACACAAGGAGAATGAGATGATTACAGAGGGATGATTCCTTCACTCAGTCAGTCGGTCTTACCAGGTACTCTCTAATATGCCTGACACTGCGCTGCTTGCCCCAGATTTCATTGTGAGCAAGGTAGTCATGCTGCAATAACTACTTTGGGAGGCTTAGGGGAAAAAAAATGGAGACCAAAGCGCATGGGAAAACTCCAGCTCATGGTTCAACCTGGAAACATGGTATAGTTGTTGAAGAAAACACAACACACTCGGGAATGCTTATTTGTGAAAACATGAATCCAGAAAAAATTCCAAAAGCAAGTCAGTTTTCACCAGCGACTCCTCAAAGCCTCTGGAAATGGTTTTATGTCTGTAGAACTGAGAATTCAATGTTCCCATCCTAGTAGGAAGACTGATAAAGAGCCGTGGTATGTCTGTCCTTTATGCAGCCACCAGAATGAAGTTTTGTTAATTGCCCACTAAGAACAAAGCCAGAGGACTTGGGACCACAGAGCAGAGAAGCCACATTGAAGAGAATGAACTGAGGAATTTGTCCACAAAATGTTGAGACTCAGTATCCTCCACAATAAGTTGAAAGAACCCATAATTAGCTTTTTCAGTAAATATATTCAAAGAGTCTTATTTTGGGAATTTAGTCACCCTCAAAGAAAAACCTAAGGACACTAAAACCAGGGCTTTCTACAGTAGCACCCAGCCAGATCACTCTGGAATGAGAGGGCAATTGAAACTTTTCTTGCACAGTTATAAACTGGCTACTCAGAAGACAGTAACAGATCACACAGGTGTCAGGAAGGAATTTAATTGAACAGACACAAAAACAAACAGTGACATGTTCTAGAAAATAGAGGTGAAATGAAGAAATAAAACACTGCATCAATGAACAGGGAAGACTGTATAAGAGATGCACAGTTAGAGAGAAGACACTGTGTCTGGAAACTGAAATTATAATAAAGAGTTAAAAATGAAATGAAAGGTAAATATAGTGAAACGGTAGAAAGGTAGAAAATGAAAATAGATATTTTCAAAAATTGATTATGTATCCCACTTATGAATGGTAAGAATGTGCCAGCATGGGTCAACTATCTTAATTAAAGGGAAAAGTCATCCAATGAATATATGTTGAACTGGAAAATGTAAGTTTTCCAATGGTACCATGGAGTGGCCTATACAGGGAATAAAAACGTACTATTTTCATTGGGCAGTTTAACTTGAGTGATAAGGTCTTCAAATAATTCCAGAATGTACAAATTCCACAGGAAGGCTAAAGGATCCAAATGTCAGCGGATCTGAAGAGCAATGAGGTGGATAATAGCTGAGCATAAAACTTAGAAAAAAATTGAAATGCAATATTTTTATTAGTTCTTTGAAAAGTTCATACAATTCCTTGATCATATTCACCTCTCACTCATATCCCTAACTTCCTGAACTACCCCCTACCTCTCCAAACCCTCATAATGCTTTTATTTCATTTTTTTTTGCCTTTCAATACTCACCAACCGCAATTTGTGTTTGCTATACACTCATGAGCAAAAGCTATCCACTGGAGCATGGTTGACCTGCCAGGCTCCATGCTCTAATGAAAACTGACTTTACCTCTCCCAAGAAGCTGTCTGTTGTCAATAGCTCCTCAACAAGGGAGGGAGTTCATAAAACACACATCCCCATGCTGGAATGCTAACTGGATTGATCTTGTGCAGGTCTTACACAAGCAACCGTAGCCTCAGTGAGTTCTTAAGTGCAGTGGTTTGTCACATCAAATAGACAGTTTCACAGGTGTCCTCCCTGTGAAACTTTACAAACTTTACAAACTTCCCACTTCCTCTTCTATGATGATTCCTGAACTTTAGGGAAGGAAGTATGATACAGATGGCCCATTCATGGCTAAACACTCTATAGACACTTATTTTGTGGATGACAGTTATAAGTCTCTGAATTAATCGCGATCCATTGCGATCTTATCTGATGAGGTTTAGGAGTTGCACTAGTCTATGGACATAGAGATACATATTTAGCAAACAGTTTAATGCTACATAACATATTTAGCAAAATAGAACAGTAGTTTACCCCTGAGATCTATGTACTTCCTAGCCAACAGTTCTGAGAGATTTACAGGACTTGGTATGCACTTTTTCCTGTGGAGTGAGGCTTAAATCCAACTAGAAAGTCATGGATTACCCTCACATTTACGCTACTATTCCACTCATGGGCATATCTTATTACAGTCCACAGGGTTCCCAAATGAATGATTGTTGATGTATTTTTTCCCCATAAGACCATCCCATATGCTAAAAGCTGACCAGCCGTTTGAAGAATCTTTCTTTCTACTCAGTACTAAATTGATTTCCCCATGTCCGGTGGCCAAAGTATATGATGTCTTCAGAATTAGGATCTTACCATTGAGTTCTGGTGGTCAACTAATTGCAGTGGCAATCACCTGCATTATTTGGCAGGTTTCTAGGATAAACCTGGTCAATATCTCAAAGAGTGGCGTCTCACCCTGGAATAAGAATTTAGGAGAACTATTTCTAATGTAAAATTTGCAAAGTGGCATTACTGGTCATTCATGAAAACAGACATACTTCACTGTACCATGTTTCATTTTTAAAAACTCAAAAACTTTCACCCACTTTTAACTGTTTTGCAATTTATATTGTAGTAAATGAGATAGGACAGAATTTCATAAGATGCAATTAACTACCAATTTTGCTAATTGCTAGTATGGGACTTTTTTCTTTTCTCATACATAAAGAGCTATAGCTTACAGAATGGGGGAGTATCATATCAATATCTTCATGAAATGGTGTCATGTTGTAGTAAGCTACAATAATAAATTAGTATATTGAAAGTGTGGCAATGCTCTCCATCTTGTAATGGGAGAGGAATCTTGGCACTCTCTTGGTTACATTTGGGATTTTCATCCACTGAAGAACAGGCAGTGTTCATAGTTCAATTTGACCGGTAGCCTCTGTCTCTAAAATTCAAGATGTCTAAACATCCTTCTACCATCTCCTTATCCTCCAGTGTAGTTGTCAGTCCACCCACTTAGATGGGAACTAAGTAAGCCCACAATTCTCATTCATACTAACCTCTTCTTTACTTGTTTGTTTTTAATATATGGATTCATACAGCCTAGGCTAGTCTTGGAACTGAACTTGGAACTTCTCAACCCCAGCTTCTACTCCCTAACACTGGGGGATATGTGCGTACGTCAAAATACCCACTTTAGTCTATGCTAGGAATTGAACCCATCCAGGGCTTTCATCATGAAGCAAGTTCTCTACAAATGATCTCAACCCAAAAAACTATGCACAAACTTTTTTTTTTGAGTACAAGATGTTGCTATGTACCTGGAGCTGTCATTGAGCTTATATTCTTCACCTCAACCTCTTGAGCACGGTAATTGTAGACACGCAGGCCAGACCCCCTTCATTATTCTATTATGAAGCAGTCTCTTGGTCACACTAAGGTACTCTCTTCCCTCTCCCCCCACCTGGAATATACAGTCAGAGGATTTAGCAAATCTTTAGGTTTAATTTCCTTTTGGTCAATAATTATATCTTCAAGTCATTTCTCCCATTTTGTATTTAACTTTATGAGCAGGGGTATTACTTAAATACTTTGCTTAGAAATATTTCCTATTTATGGAAATCAATTTTTGTTTTGACAACAAACTGGATCATTTGGGGGTTCCCATAGGTCCTCTTTGGTCAACTCTGCAATTAGATGTAGCACAATCCCAGTATTGGACACTTAATTTGATGACAAGAAATGTCCTGTTGGGGCTCTGTCTCCTCCATTATTTGGTGATTTCCTTTAGACTGTCTTCATTTATGTATATTTTTAGAAGCTTTTACTCTATTAGGTTTCCATACTACCCTCCAAATTCCGTTTAAATTTAACTATCTCTCCCTGTATGCCCTCCCTCATCCCCTCTTCACTCTTCCTTCCACTTGGTCCTCCTATTCTAATGCCCACAATCCACCCATAACTATCTATTCCTCTTCCCTTTCCTAATAGATCTATCTGTCCCACCCTCAGTCTCTTACTCAATACACACTGTGGTTCTACACACTGTAGCTTGGTTATCATTGACTTAACAGCTAATATCCACATATAAGCAATTACATACCATATATGTCTTTCTGGGTTTGGATTACCTCACTCAGGATATTTTTTAGTTTTATCCATTTACCTGTGAGTTTCATGATGTCATTTATTTAACAGCTTAGTAATACTCTATTGTGTAAATGTCCCACATTCTCTTTATCCATTTTTCTGTTGAGGAATATCTATGTTTCTAGTTTCTAGCTATTATGAACAGAGCAGCAATGAATAGGGTTGAGCAAGTGTCTCTGTGGCAGAATGAAGCATCCTTTGTGTATATGCTCAAGTGCGGTATAGCTGGATCTTGAGATAGACTGAGTCCTATCTTCTTGGGGACCTGCCACATTGATTTCCATAGTGGGTATACAAGATTGCACTCCTATCTAAGCAATAGATGAGTGTCACCCCACTCCCCATCCTCAAAAACATGAGTTGTCATTTGTTTCATTTTATTTAGTGTTTTTATGGGATTCTTGAGTGTATTATTGAGTGGATCTCTGTCTCTATATCTGCTTTTGTTTTATCTTATAATATTTATTTTATTATTATCCTATATAAGCCAGTTTCTTTTTAAAAGAGAGACAGATAGGCAGTGGGTCTAGATGGGGAGAAACTGAGTAGGAGAGTGGAGGGAAGGAAGAGTATAATCAGAATATGTTACATGAGAAAAAGATCTATTTTTAATAAAGTGGGAAAAAGAAATTTTCCCAGTTAATTATCAAATTTCATTGCTTGAAAAATACTTAAAAAAAAAAACACTTGACCATGAGTTCAGTTAGAAAGCTTCTTTGTCGCCATATAACATGGACTGCTTATTCTCTGAGTTCCAGAGATGTGTTTCTCACTTCCACCTGCTATCCTGTCAGACTGCCCTTGTCTACCTATGTCTTTGCCACCATTCTGTATTTCCATATTCTCTGATAAGATGGAAGCTCCTCTAAACTTTTCCTGTCCTGAGCCCTTCTCAGGAATCACCTTTTAAAATCCTGTAATGACAATTTTAACTCTTCTAGTATTTCAAAATTCTGTGAACCTGCACTCATTCCTTAGCTATGAAAACACATCTGCATTTGGATGCATTTGTTATAATAAGACTTAGGTTCCAAGGACAGATTTGTGTATGGGGTTCAACTATAGAGACAGAACCACCAAGAACATATACAGATGCATGAATGTGTGTGTGTGCGCACACACACACACACACACACACACACACACACACACACACACACACAAAAGGCTTGTGCGATTAATTATAGGGACAGAAAAGTACCATAATAGACAAGTTGAAAACCAGGGAAGACCAGAAAGTTGAAAGTTTAATTCCATAATGAGTCCAAATGACTCGGATCCACTGAAGACAATCCATATAAAAGTCTAGGAGCAGGAGAGAGTCAGAGTCCTTGATCAAGCACAGATGCAAAGGGAACAGATCCCCACTTCTATTTTTTTACGTTCTCTTCAAGGAGGCTAATCTGCTTTATTGCATTGATCTACCCAAATGATAAACTCATTTGGAAAGACCCTAACAGACACATAAAAATAACATATAATGTGAGAACACTGGGGCCCAATCAAGATGACAAAAAGAAAATGTAGTCCTCAAAGGGCAGAGTGCACAATGTGACCTGGAATGTGCTGTTTAATAAGGACAAGTTTTAGCTCCTGAAACCATAGGGAATATAAGATTCTTCTCGGATAACCTTTCCTGTCCTCTCTCATGGAGACTCATTTTTTGAGTCGAGTACAGGAATAGTTGCTTAGACTTACAAAGTGAACAAATCTCTAAGGATTTAGGAACCCATCTAATTTTACATTATCCTCTCCTTTTAAAATCAAGAAAACTCCATTCCTGGGGTTAAGTAACCTGCTTAATTCTCAGAGCTCCATAAGGCCAGGGGCAAAGCAGGAACGTACATTCCAGTGCTTGACCTGGGACATTTCTCTACCATTTTCCCCACACAGCTTGGCCTTTTAAAGTGAAAAATAAAATAATTAAATTAAACTACTTGCCACAGTTTTGCCCAGCAACAGAAAACTTGAATGATGAAAGAAATATTACAAAAAGTAATTACTTTTAGTCATTTAGTGAAAATATCTATTACACACTGAATTACTGAATTATGCATGTAGTCTAAATGTGAACCTGCTAGCAGCTTAAGGGTGGCATGTCTAAATAATTTATATTTTATACTCATAAATATTGTGAAATCTAACAATGATAGCTTATTATATTATTTCCAAGAAGTTTCTATAGATACTGTAATGTAGATGGCATATACCTGCTCTGAATTTGTTTTAAATGTGACCTTGCATTAAAAATGTTATTTATGCATTAGTATCTCTAAAAAATAAAGTTTACTATTTTATCTCAAAATGTAAAACAAATGAAGCACATTTAAAAAAAAAACTCTCCACAAGAGTAACAATGGAATTCAAGATAGCAACACACACATGCATGCACACACACATACACACATACATACACACGCACTCAAAGTTGCTTATAGGGAAGTATCATATAACTAGTTATATGGATATATATATATTTATATACAACTATGTATTGAACACTCTACAAAGGAACACAGTATCAATAAAATTTTTCCTTTGGAAATGTTCAATATCAAAGATTCAG
This sequence comes from Myodes glareolus, assembly GCF_982192425.1. Taxonomy (NCBI): domain Eukaryota; kingdom Metazoa; phylum Chordata; class Mammalia; order Rodentia; family Cricetidae; genus Myodes; species Myodes glareolus. The sequence goes on along the minus strand of NC_142026.1, from coordinate 93,253,487 downwards.
TGGACCGAGGAAAATAATAACACACACACATACATACATGCACACATACACACATATATACATGCACATATACACATGTATACACACACACCATGCATACATGCAAGTGAGTGCACAATCAGGCTTTCCTACATTTCTAGAGGAAAGATATTTATGAGTCAGGAAGTCAATATTTTCTTTAAGAAGAGAACCCTCCTAAAATGTCCACGATATTATCCAAGGACTTATTTTAATCAAGTCTGAAATAGACAAATCTGCCTTTTGTAATGTTGGTACAAATCAGGATATCTGGTTCTACAGAATTCACCATCACATCCTCTTCGGAACACCAGGGCCGCTGCTAGTGAAGAAGTGTAGCTACAGGATTTGTGGTAACCAAATCAGAATATATTTATTTTTTATTCTAAAATTCAACTGGAAAATTTTGAGTCATACTAGTGATATCCCAAAGATTAATTTAGAATGTCACTACCTATGGCTCATTGTTTCATCAAAATAAGGATTCCTAGAGTTACATGTAAGGAAACACCACACAAATATAGTGGCTATTGGAGACGCTGCAAGGGGTCTCATAGAATCTATAAAATGTCTCCTTGGGAAATGTTGGAAAACAAAGATTCAGTGAAGAGGGGAAAACAATAATTTTATGCGTATATTACGTGGATATCAAATGTTCTCCAAGTCATACAGGTAGATTCTAAATCTGCATTCCTCTATTCTGTGCTAACTCTGATCAGTCATGGCTGGCAAAGATGAATGTTCTGAGAAACCTAGCAACTCCTGAAAGATTTTCATGGGAAAACCCATCAACAGAATGACTCATCTGTAAAGATTCTAACAAGGCTTCCAGCCCAGTGCACATTGGACCTAGATATGCATATCTGAGCTCTGAACTACTGAAGTCAAAACAATGCAGAAAACAAAGACTGGCAATTGTTTCTGCAAACGAGTCAATGAGTCGTGTGAATGAAAAAGTGTGATGCATTGTGTCTTTATATCCTTCACACACTGATTACAAAATCATATCTCAAAGTGTTACATCTCCCAGTATAACTGTCTCTGGAGACTCGACTTTTAGAAGATAATTATTAGAATAGAGAAGGAGGAAGGCAAAAGGAGGAGGAGGAAGAGGAGAGGGAAAGGGAAAGTGTAAGAAGTAGGGAGAGGAAGACTGGGAGGTAAGAAAAGGAGAGATGGGGAAGAGAGAGAGAGAGAGAGAGAGAGAGAGAGAGAGAGAGAGAGAGACCTCTGAACCTATGCCAAGGAGGTAAGACTAAATATATACACTACGACTATGTGACGGCCTACAAATCAAGATGAGAATTGTCCCCAGAACCTGACCATCTTGGCACCCTGATTTGCTGCTTTCTACCTTCCAAAAACACAAGGAAAAAAAAGGGAAAGAGCTATCAAATCCATGGCAATTTGTAATGGCAGCTTATGAAGAGAAATCAAAATAAAAATGTACTGAAGTATAGAAGCCAAGCTTGCAAATCAAAGGCAGTATTATGTAAAAACCAAACCTGTTGACATAAAAATTTTTCTTAATATATCATTCTCCAATATTTTTCCTAAGCCTTACCTCTCAAAGATTTCAGCCTGACTGGGATGTGGTAGATCTTAAAACACATTGAAGGGCTGGCGAGGTGACTCAGCAAGCCTCAAGGCCCCAAGCTTGATCCCCAGATCCCATATGGCAGAAAGAAAGGACTCCCACAAGTTGTCCTCTGACCTCCAGCCATATGCTGTGTGTGTATACATATACAGGGTTGGGGGCAATAAAAATTACAACATAAAACTGAAGGAAAAGAAAAGAAAAGTTAAAATTTACCATGACTCATTTGCATCCTATGATTACTCTCTTGGTGTCCCTAGAAGCCTACACTGGACAGTTTCAAAACCTTCTAGTGGGGTTTGTTGTGTGAGACTATTCCAGAGAGACGAAAGGTACCAGAACTTAAGAAAGTGCAGAACAGCACCAATGTTCAACTTGTTGAATCAATGAGCTGTGTTGGGGTTACAGAAATACGGGTGAGGGGTAACTTTCAAGAGGAGAAATGGCGCAAAGAAGCTGCTTCACCAAAGCCCAGCCCCCATGAGTGACAAATCGCTAAAGCTGGAAACTGAACACAATGTACAGCCTGTTGGCAGCTCAATGAATTGGAGGTGTCCTTTGCAAGTAGCTCAGTTGGCCTGAGCCTCTCTCAGATAGTTAGCAGGTCTTGGTTTTTTCTACGCAATTCAGCTTACTCTCAGCTTCTTTCAGGCTGCTCAGTTTGAGCTTTTGCTAAGTAGCTGTTTTGTTGTTGTTTTGTTTTGTTTTAGTTTGTATTGTCTAAGAGTCTTCTCAGCTTCACTTATCTGAAAGAGACTCTCTTCAGTCTTTACAGATTGTATATTCTTGGGGTGGTCAGTTTCAAGGACTTCCTGAAACTATTTTGAAGCTATTTATGGGACTTCTCTGCAAGACAGAATATTGCTACCTCCAAGGAAACTGCTACACCTTAAGGGCAAGGGAAACCTTCTGCCTCCTCCTGCCACCATTCCTTTTCTCTCCTTATGTAGGAGGCAAATGCAAATAGCAAATTCTTCCACATAAGCAAATAGGAGAAATTTTGCTGTATTTCATGACTGTTTTCCTTATTTGTGCATTTGTCATTCTTATTAGCCATATGCAAGGTTGATTGGTACATAGATTTTGATGGCTCTGTCTTCCTAGTGCTAAGGTCAAAGGCTGGAGCCATCAACTTCCAAATTAAATGCCAATTTGGAGACCTGTTTGAATATTACATACACTTTTAAAATGTCCAACTTTTAGGAATGTATCATCATCTAAAAATTCATTCATAAGTGCATGTCTTTATAATACATGTAGTAAAATAAATTGGTCTCTTTTGTTGTACAAATAAACCTTATTTTCCATTATTGTTTTGGGGCAACCTATGTTCATGCATATAAAATCTTACTTACTTACTTACTTACTTACTTACTCTCTTACTGAAGAGAGACTCCTTTTACAACAGGTCCTCTCTCAGAGAACTAAGTCCTTTCCTGGCAGGGTAAATTCTAGAAATGGATGAGAGTCAAGACCTCCTGGGTGCCTGTTTTGACGAAGAGTGCTACAGTGTGGCCCTGCAGTTAGGACCCAGTAAAAATCTCTGCCCTGGTCCTTTGAAGGTAGAATACTGCTAACCTTAGCTACACTGCTTGAGGCTCTTTCTTAGTAGAAGCAGAGTGCGTAAATCTACTGGAGACCTACTTGAATACTGCACACACTTTAAAATATTCCAATTTGAGAAATCCTTGAGTGATTATAATACTGCCTCATTATGTTATCATAGATTAAATCTGAAATATGAAGTATTTAAAAGGAAAATACCTGGATATCAGGACATGTGTGTTTATTGCTAGCTATTACAAGCCTTATTCTTTCACATAGAAACGTAAAGAGTACTATGATACATACTTGCTTCCTTGAACATGGGTGTTACATGTGTCATAATCCACAGTCACCACAGTCAAATTGTAAGAAGCCAGCAGGTGTGGGGAAGGAAACCAGTGTCTGATAGGAAAACAGAGGGGAAGGTTCAAGCTCCCAGGAAGCTTGGGTTCTAAGCAGTGGTCTGGATGGCTACAAATGGGAGGCTTCTGAACAAAGGGAGGTTTGGGGGCAGAATTCTCAACTCTGGAGGCACAGAAGACTCACCCTAAGAGCCACAGCTTCTTGAAGGTAACTAACATGTAATTTTAGAGCACAGAAACGAATTGGTACATAAAATAGGAAACTGGGTTTATAATGCAGGTTTTAAATAGGTTTCGCAATGCTTTTTGAAAACCCAACATGTGTTCAAAAATTTTATCTTTTCTTGCTTGGGGGAGGGGTGGGCTGGTGTGGGACAAGGGAATCTACTTCATCCTTTGCCTTAAGTAGGCATTTGGTGACTATCTTGGTACCAGCCTGACTCAATGCCATCCTCACCATTGTGGAGTTAGATTGAGTGTTGTCTGTACCTGTTAGTAGGCACCCATTTATACAAAATGTTCCATGTGAATGGAAAGCAATATTTGTTATTTCAGCGCTGATTAAAGATAAAATAAAAACTAAGTTTTTGCACAAGACAAAGAGGCATTTTCTTAAAAAAATCTCTGATGCATGTTCTCACCAGCATTTGCTGTCTTTCATGCAAAAGTACTTCTGAGAAGCCAGCTTTGCCTACTCTGGCCTTTCTACGAAGTTTCACCCAGACAGGAAAGGTCCTCTCTGCTGTCACCAGCCTTGTGGGTGTGTCCTATGCCCAAGCACACTCACTTTAAACTTTCTCTTTGCTTTTGTGTTTCTGTTAAACTTCCCAACTTATTTCTTTATTTACTAAAACAAGGTCTCACTATGCTTTGGCATCAAACTCGCAGAGATTTTCCTGTCTCTGCCTCCTGAGTGCTGGGATCAGAGGATTGAGCCATAAACTTCCAACTGAAATATCATCCTTGATTTATAAAAGAAAGAAAAGATCTTTCCTCAAGGGTATTTTGCAGCCGTGGATCATTTGTGTATAATTTGGCATTGACAGACAATGGAGATGACTGGGATGGGGTTTTCACGTTGGTTCTGCTGTTCTGATAAAGACATATTGCCAGAAAAAGTGCAGAGACCTTGGATTTCACAAAATCCATTTGAAATGAGACGTGCTATTAAGAACATTTAGGAACAGAGGGAGTGGGAAGGACAGTCCTTGAGAAGAAAGTACAGTTCAGTGTAACAAATGTCACCCCTTGATAGGGACTGCATACAATATGCTTAGCTCATTCACCGTGACTCTCAGCCATAAGCTCCTGGAAACACACAGTGTGCACCACATGACGGGCCCTGGAAGCCTCGAGAAGAGGAAAAGAAAACAGATCCCTGCGTGCTCCCAGGAAAATAATCTAATGTCTTCCAAAACAGGAGGTTTGCTTAAGAGACCAACACGGAAGACAAAAAGCACAGAAAATGAGTCTCCTCAATGTAGAGTAGACCATCCACGCATCACAAATCTAGAAAGCTAAGAACAGCTGTGTTAAGTGATTTATGTGGGGATAAAAAGATGTTTTCAGAGAACTTTTGCTGTGGAGGGTAGTGTTCCGTAAATTTGTTGTATGTTTAATCTTAAGCAAAGTACTTTTGAGGGGAATTGAAAAGTGAATGCTGAACTATCTTCATCCATCACTGCCCACCCATCTCCACCCCCATATCCTACACAGCCTTCCCCACCGGGCTTGGTTCACACTCCCCCTCGACCAGCATATGTGAAGCCTGGAAGCTGTTAGCTGTGGTGGGCATCACCTTGGGTATTCTTCCTGGTGCCCTCTGTGTTCCAGCGGCAGTCTACAGAGGTCAGCTAATGCAATCCCACTTTGACTGATTATTTGAATTTTGGATGCTCAGGGCCCTGAACTGATTCCCTGAATTTGCCATAGTCCTAATTTAGTTATCCACAGCTGCCTCATTAGATTTGAGGCCCTTATTCAAGAGAATATTGATTACTGCAGCTCTTCATCTTCTCGTAACCGTGTACACAACTGCCTATTCTCCACTTCCATTTCCTTGACTTACTAATGGATGCATGTTTCCTTTTAACCTTTTCTAGTCACAGGATTCATGGGAAAGTTATCAGATTGTAATGACTTGACCATTTAAAGCTAGTCCTTCAGTACCTTCAGGTATTACTCTTCTGTTTCCATAACCATTTTTCTGGGATCTCAATCCACCCCATTGTTTCTACTAGAAGTGTGTGTATGTGTGTGTGTGTGTGTGTGTGTGTGTGTGAGTGTGTGTTAACTCAAGTCTAAGCATGGCATTGTATGGCAAGACCCGTTATGCTCTATTTATCCCTCTTGTATTTTTCTTTCTAGAAAGAGGTGTGCAGTGGCATCTCATTTGTGTTTTAACGAATAAAGTTTTTCTGAACATCAGAAAAGTAAAACAGCCACACTGGCCAGCCGTACAGACCAGGCAGCAGTGGCACACACCTTTATTCCCAGTAGCCACACTAGTTTATCATAAAAATGGGGCAGTAGTGGTGCACATCCTTAATCCCAGAATTAGAGATTAGGATTATAAAATGGAAGGAGACAGTTCTCAGTCTCATTCTGAGGTTTTCTGGGTGCAGGATAGCCATTTTCATACTGAGGTCAAGGGAAGAGCCAGTGGCTGCTGTTTTGCTATCCTGACCTTCAGGTTGAACCCCAATTTCTGTCTCTGAGTTTTTATTAATTGTGCTTCAGAGGTGGCCGTGAGAATGCTCATGAACTAAAATGTGAAACTTTTTCTAACTAAATGAAATAGACAAATGGGAATGTTAAGGTGAAAACCCAAGTAATCTACTTTTTAATGTGGTTATATTTAGCAATCTATACTGTCACCAAAAAGGGAAAGATACATATGTCACACATGAACATCTCCTACCCATGGTTCATTAGCCCATTAGGCTCATTAACAAAGTGTTTGAGAGTCCCCCAAATAATCCAGGAACTGTTCTAAATAGTGCAGTAAAGGTCAACATGGCCATCCATCATGGAGCCTAGGGTCTGTTGGTGATACATCCTAGAAAAGAAGCAATTACATCATGGCATTATAGTGATTTTGATGAATAAGAACAGAATAGCAAAGATCTAGAGAAGGGACACTAGATGAAAGAATTGACAGAAAGATTTTCCTAACAGCAAGTGACATTCAGCTGTCACCAAACAAGTGACAAACCATCTGCTGATCAGTTGAACTTGGCACAATCAGGAAATGAAAGGAAGCCAGGTCGGTGGATGAGAAAGGTCAGGTGACATGGGACAGAAGAGGCTGGGGAATAATCAGGATGTCCATTCTATAGGTTCACCAAAGGAGGACACAGAGGGACAACTGGAGCAACAGATCCTGTAAGTGCTGGTTTGGGGTACCTCTGAGTTCCCCTCTCAGGTTTCTAGTAAGAATGAATTCCATCACTAATAAAGAATTTTATTTGGAAATGTATAGGTTAGCAGATAAATGTATTTAAGAGGCAGCTAAAGTTTCTGATTCCCTGGGTACTTTATCAGAAACATCTTTGACTTCTTTCTTTCTATGCATTTACAATTCATTCATTCATATATGTCCGCAGTTCCTTTTCTCAACAAATTTCAAAGTTATGTGCTTAATACTGTTTTGTAGGTGAGGTGACTTTGCCATTCTCATTACTCATCTCTAATTGCTCTGTATTTTTTAAGGCATAAGTTGACGTAATTGAAAATGTCATAGCTTGCCCTAACATACAGCAGAGAAAGACAAAATAGGCTACAGCATTACATTAAAAGAGTCGCCTCTATGGAGCTTTAATTCCCTGGGCTTGTCAAAAGTAGTTAAAACATTGCTTGCCATTTTTGAATATAAAATGTAGGCAGACATGTACTAATATATCAAAAAATGACACTTTGTCAAAGAGAGCTTTCATGGGAGAATGTTCTGAATAAAATGTTTTCTTTTAAAAAGAATCCAACCTGCTTAACATTCTACAGCAAACACAAAGGGACACAAAATGCCCGCGCTTCCTGGGGGTCACCACAGGCATCTTCTATCTGTTTCTATACTGTTCCTTAGATTCTGTGAAACTGTTTCCCCAAAGGATTATCAGTTTTATTTCATGATAACCCTAATTGAATATAAAATAAATGTAGCCCTCACTCTCTTCAAATGGACTCTCTTCAGACTTAGCCTCTAATAAGATGGTAATGATACAGTTGGCTGTGCCTGCTGTTGGGCTCAGTGTAATATTATGGGAAACAATCACTCCCCCTATCAGTTAGAGGCAGCTGCTGCAGCTACCAGCACTGTCTATAGATGAAATACAGAACTAAAATCTCACACTGCTTTCTCAGGAAGTGTCCTTTCCCTGTCATTTAAAAACCTTTTAGCCTTTGGAAACATGGTAACCAGGAAAGAATGGGAAGGCAGATGGTAAAGACCTTTCAATTTTAGTAAGACAGATGTGCCTACATGTCAGCCTCCTCTTGTCCTCGGTGGTCCCACCTGTTTCAGTTGCTCCGTGAGGTTCCAATTCTCTGGGCCTTTTAAGGATGTCCAGAGTTAAGATAATGGTAGGTATTTGAAATGCTAAGCTAAAAATCAATAGCTTACTGCCTTTGATCTCAATGGAATACTCTCTTCTCTACCTAGGAGGGGAATTTCTACCTGTCACCCACGTTCTGTGCAGAAAATGGGCCCAGGTAGGAAGCAGAGGGAACAAAGGGAAGCAATAGAAACAGATGGTGGCTGAGGTCATTGAGATGCAGTACAGTTCAAATATATCCTGGAATGCCAAAGAATAGTCCTACTGGAAAAGAAAGATTCCAGCCACTTGCCTGCTGCCCGTTCTCAATTAACATATCCAAAGGGTGATTGGTGGAGGTAAGAATTGTGCAAAGGCTTGAACTACTGCCAGGAAATGGTGAGACTTAAGGCTCCGCCCCCAACTATAAAGATTCATTAAAAAAATTAGATAACACAGGTTTTAGTAAAATATTAGAAAATTCTGCAGTTACTGGCATGAAAGGCATGTATGTTCCATTTCTGTTGCTGTGATAAAGTGCTGTGACCAAAAGCAACTCAGAGAAGAAAGAACTTATCTGGGCTTCCTGTTCCAGGGGGCGAAGAGTCCATCATGGCAGGGGAAGCCTGGCAGCAAGCAGCAGGCATGGAGGTAGGAGCAGGAAGTTCAGAGATCGCATCTTCAACTGCAAATACAAAGCACAAAGAGAAAACTGGAAGTGGGGGGTGGCTATAAATTAACTCAGAAAGACTGCCACCTGCAGTGATTCCCCTGCTGCAGCAAGATTGCACTTCACAGAGCTTCCAAAACATCCACCAAAGCAGCGCCACCAACTGGGAGTCAAGTCCTCAAATATGCGAGCCTATGAGGGACATTTCTTATTCAAACCATCACTTTCCAGTCCCTGCATTAGATTTTTTTTTTTTTTTTGAGACAGGGTTTCTCTGTAGCTTTGGTGCCTGTCCTGGAACTAGCTCTTGTAGACCAGGCTGGCCTCGAACTCATAGAGGTCCGCCTGCCTCTGCCTTCTGAGTGCTGGGATTAAAGGTGTGTGCCACCACCACCCGGCCCGTACCAGAACTTTTTAAAGGGTTTAGAACGTTTAAACTATTGACATTTTTGGAAGACTGAGAGACTTTTAAAATTGATGCTGTGTTTTATGTTATGATGTTAACATGAGGTCTTGAGAACAAGGAATGGTTATGGTTTAAGGGATCTGTTTGTGTGTGGATCTGTTTGACAAGGGGTAAACTTGCAATGACAAACCTTGATGGCAGCCAACCTGAAATAAACCTGGAAGAAAGTACCTCACCTGAGATTGCCCTATGTGTTGTGAGGAGCTGCGGGCAGGCCTGCTTTTCGCCTCACCCGGCTCCCGCACAGCTAGCTTAGTCCCAGAAATAATAACACACAAGTTATATTCATTTAGACACTGCCTGGCCCATTTTCTCTAGAGAGTTAGTTACTGACTAACTCTCATATCTTGATATTAACCCATTTCTAATAATCTCGTGGTAGCACCACGAGGTAGTGGCTTACCGGAAAAGATTCAGCATGTCTGACCTGGTGGCTGGCTCCATAGCGTCTGCCTCATAGCCCTCTTCCCAGCATTCTGTTCTGTTTTCTCCGCCTACCTAATTTTCTGTTCTATCAATGAGCCAAGGCAGTCTCTTTATTGACCAATGAAAATAACACAATAGACAGATAACCCTCCATCATTTCCCCTTTTTCTGTTTAAACAAAAAAGAAAGGCTTTCATTTTAACATAGTAAAAATTACATATAACAAAACAGTTATCAAGCAAGAATTACAGTCATAATATTTATAACTATATCTTTATCATAATAATGGAAAACTATAACTATGACTATCCATTTTTCAACTCCATCAAAGACTTCAGAAGGATATATTATTACCTAAGTAAACAAGAAGTAAGCAACTTCCAAAACTCTAGAAATAACAGAGACATCTCATTGCCTAGACAGTCACCGAAAGTTTCTCTGTATCGTTGGGGCACCCATCTTCGGCCTTCAGGCCCACAATATCCAGCAGACATTTCCATGAAGCAGGAACTTTTAAAGACAGTTTAGTCATTATTTGCTGTGTCCTGCAGAATGTCTCGCAGACTCCTTCATGAATCAGGAACCCCGAAAGATCATCTCACCTTTAGGCAAGTTCAGCAGTCCTCTCTCTGTGGGTTCTCTGTGTCCAGTTTATACAACAGTCCAGGCAAGAACAGTTTCTTGCCCAAATGGCTAACCAACTCCATAAGGAGCCTCTTCGATGCCCTTCTTCCTCTTGAAGTAGATTGGTGCTGCCAGGAGCAGACGTGCCTCATTGTCATGAAAAGTCCTAAGTTATTAAAACATTATATGCCATGCTCTGTAGTCTTTGAAAGATATGAATGTCTATCTGAAATATATCTATGCACTTCTAGAAAATCAGACTAACGTTACTACAAGTTTTACTATTATCGATGATTATCCATTAACAACCTATATTTTCTAATTATACATTACATTTTTAAAATGAACTACATAATCACAATACATCAGTCAAGATCAGAAATATATATACATATAACAAAATTGACCTTAAAATCCATACCAACGAAATTATTCATATCTATATCATATCCCCCTTTAAATGTAAAAGAACATTTATAAACAATATTTGGGAATATGGACGTAGTTATTTCTCCTCAAATATGCGAGCCTATGAGTGACATTTCTTATTCAAACCATCACTTTCCAGTCCCTGTATTAGATTTTTTTTTTTTTTGAGACAGGGTTTCTCTGTAGCTTTGGTGCCTGTCCTGGAACTAGCTCTTGTAGACCAGGCTGGCCTCGAACTCATAGAGGTCCGCCTGCCTCTGCCTTCTGAGTGCTGGGATTAAAGGTGTGTGCCACCACCACCCGGCCCGTACCAGAACTTTTTAAAGGGTTTAGAACGTTTAAACTATTGACATTTTTGGAAGACTGAGAGACTTTTAAAATTGATGCTGTGTTTTATGTTATGATGTTAACATGAGGTCTTGAGAACAAGGAATGGTTATGGTTTAAGGGATCTGTTTGTGTGTGGATCTGTTTGACAAGGGGTAAACTTGCAATGACAAACCTTGATGGCAGCCAACCTGAAATAAACCTGGAAGAAAGTACCTCACCTGAAATTGCCCTATGGACACGTCTGTGGGGCATTTTATAGATTCCAGAAAGATCTATACGGGTCAGCCCACTGTGGATGGTGCCACCCATGACCAGGTGGTCCTGAAAGTTACAAGAAGGGTCACTAAATGTGGACCTAAAGCAAGCCAGTAAGCAGCACACAGTCTCTACTACAGACCCCGTATCCAGGTTCCAGTCGAGATCTTATCCTGACTCCCCTCAAAGATGGTCTCTAACTTTAAACTGAAAAAAAAAACATTTTCCCCACAGCTTGGTTTTGGTCAGTATATCATTACAGTATATCATTACAGTAGCAGATAGTGAACTAATGCAAGAGAATACTAAGATTGCTGTAGTAACAAATCTTAGTTGCGAATGATCAAAATATGTGATGCTTTTAGTCTTCATTAACTAGCAATATTTTAGCAAGGGGGAAGCGTTTTGCTGTGGAAGTGGTGACAGATGTGGAGGAAGTGGTCATGCTAGTTTCTGGCATCTTACCGTTGAGAGTGTTTTCACAGTCCTGTGAAGTAGAACCTGGGGCCAGTGAGCTCTGGAATGAGACTTGGACTCCTACCTCCACCCCTTACTGTTTCAGGAGCCCAGAGGAATGCCTTAGCTCCTCCAAGCTTTGAACCATTCATCTGGAAAATGGGCCTAATACGACCTCATTAAGTATTTATTCAACTCAGTGCCCTAATAAACAATACCAAGAGCCATAAATGGTCTGGTGCACACACGGCTTCACAGATTTTTATTCTCAACACAGTAAAACTGTAGTTTCGAATGCAGCAAGAAACCACTTCCAGTTGGCTACTGCAGGGATTTAGATGATTTTCAAAGTTTATAGACCAGGAAACACATTCTGCCTCATGACCCATGTACCCTCAGTTCCCATGTGTGCAGACCATACTGCTTTTCTATAACTTCAATTCAAATTTGGTTCAAGCTCAAGCTAGACAAAATCCCAGCATGGAGAAGAAGAAGTGGGCACAAAGTCCCTCTCCTGACCAAGAAGCTATTTCCAACTGATAAATGCTAGGAGATGTTGAATCAGTTTTCTTCAATGGAGTGACATTTGGCATACTGATCCCACTCCAGGGAAAGCCACATAAAAATATAATGACCTTGAAAATATTTTCTGGTTGCACTGTTGTCACGAATCATTTGCTATGGCCAACAGGTCCTCCTCAATGTATTAAGACAAAATTAATTTCTGAAGCTTACACCCTTTATATTTGGCAGAGTTTTTGTCTTAGTCATAGGCCACCTGCAATATTATTGTATGTATCCTAAATAAAACAGAAGTGTCAAGGGCATGCCAGCCTTTGGCTTTTTATATATAATAGCTGTGCTGGAGACATCTAATAGAAACTTTGAGTGCACCGCTGAAATCAACAATGAATGCAGACTTGTTCTGATACACATATCACTACATTTCACAGCCCTGCTTGAATGGTCTTATAATTAGTTTCAAAGTGGATGACACAGTAACACCAAACTTCAGCTAACTAATTGTGTGTAAGTTATCTGAACAAGCATTTCAGTTAAACGCAAGGTTCAGACAATTAATCATTAAAATCAGAATTGAAAACTCCAGGTTTATTGTTCAGAAGCCACCGGTGCCGTATGTCTAATGAGTTTGCCTCTACTGAATGAAAAGTTGAAGGTGCCTCCTCAGTGTGACATGCAGTAGCTGATAGTCGTGAGGTCAGGGTCGCCAAATATGTTGAATCTGAGTGAGGAAATCTGATTACTAGTACTTAGAGGCAAAACTTTATTTTCTACTTGCTAATGCTCTTACAACTTAAAATTTATTTTAGTCCCATAAATATCTAAGAAAAAATTCAGCAATAAACACCACTTAGCATTGCAAAAAGAAAATGGAGATGTTTTACTAAAAGTATGGATACAGCATGTATATATATATATATATATATATATATACACATATATATATAAAGAGAGAGAGAGCTCTTAATAAAAATATAATTTGTGGTTTGAATTTTTAAGAAAATCCTATTATAAATTGAAGAATAATGAGGAATAGTGTATGTGCACACACACACACACACACACACACACACACACATACAGACACTTGGCCTCATAAATGTAGGTCACCCTAGCCCAAAGATTAAATCTGAGAGACTGTACAAAAATATTTGTATGTAGTTTCTTGACTTAATCTGCTAGTTCTTACAGTGTGATGCAATGATCATTTAGCATAAATAACAACAAATGTTTGTAGTGAAAAGCATGGTGATTGGAATTCCAGAATTTGAAGTGGAGGCAGCAAGATTATTATTCTGTGGTTAGTGAGCCTGGGCACCATACCATCTGGCTTCGTAACATCAAAGAAATGTTGTGAATTAAGAAAATATACTCATATCATTTTATACAATACATTTGAAATAACTTTTTGTTGTGTAGGTACACACATGTGCACACGCACACATATGCACTTGTGCAGTATGTGTACATGTAAGCATAGGCACACATATACTATGGAACGCCTATGGAAGTGACAAGACACCCTGGAGTGTTTCTCCTCACCTTCTATCTTGTTTGGGACAGGATCAGCTCCTGCTTCACCGCTGTGCAGTAATTCAGGGTTGACTGACGTGTGAGCTCTTGTGGAGTCTCTTGTCTCCACCTCCCAGGCTACTGTGTCCAGGGTCGTGCATTCCAGGGACCCAACCCAGGTCCTCACGGCTGCATAGCCAGCACCTTTGTCACTGAACCCTCTCACTGGCCCAGCTTGGCTTTTCACACCAATTTTTTTGCTACCGATTACTTTCTTTGCTTCCCAAGAGGAATAACTGATGAAGCCAGCAAACTTCTAGTCACAGCTTCTACGGCAAAATTTCTTCTCCCCTCTGTTATCTGTTGCTTTTCTCTATCCTAGAATTAGAGGAGACGTTGAATGCCAAAGAGAGTAGGGCCCCCACTAGTTGAGGGAAGGTGAATTTTTCGTGAATTAGCTTGTTTTCTTACTTGAACCGAATACCTGCAATCACTGATTGTCACATTTATCTTTTGTTGTAAAACTGAACTAATTGAAGATGCTGCCCTCAGGGGACCAGAATGTGGAGAGCCCTCTTCAGTTTAACATTTTAATTATTCATAATTATAATTATTTCTGTTTATCTGGGATGTTTGGAAAATAATTCTAGCTTATTAAACAAAATGAGAAGCTGAGTCATTGGGGTTTTGTTTTGTTTCTTACTGAGGTCAGCAGGTCTGGGAGTATGCCAGTTTCTCGTAAGCACTAACGCGTTTCCTGGCTATCGGGTAGTCACAATGGACATGTGACCTGCCCTGAAGTAACTGAATACACCTGTTCCTCCCTGATTGCTTTAGAATTCCAGGCTCCACAGCGACTGTGAGGCTGAGGACTGACAACAACCCAAGTGGAAAAACTGTACATAATTTATGACAATATGCTAATCAGTGAAGAAATTCAACAAGGTCAATTGCTGATATTAACCAAGTGTACAGTTTTTTTATTTTTTCTTTTCTTTTTTTTCTTTAGACCCATAACTTTTCTAAAAAGAACATGTGCATTTAGCCATAGGTTCCTATTGGCAGTTGTTAAGTGCTGGGAGCAGAAGAGACAGTTATCGTTAACAGTGTACCTTGGTAAGCTGTCTGCTCCTCAATGGAAGAACACATATCCAAGAATCTGGACAGCCTAAAGGGTCTTGAAGAATTTTTTCAAAATAGGAAAATTGGGTAGATAGAAAAGAGAGTGTGGATCTTGGAAGAGTAGTGGGAAGGGGAAACAAGTATGATCAAAGACGTGATATTAAGCTCTCAAACAATTAATAAGGAAAATAAAGTCAAAAAAGAACTTGTGGATGTATTTCCTTAGTCTCTCTGTGTGTGCCTGTGTGTGTATTCATGTGTACATGTTTGCTTTGTGTTTTCAATATATTAGAATCCTTTGCACTGAAATAAAGATGGATTTCTGGGCTCCTTTGGATTTGGTACCTACTCTTATTGATCTAGGTTGGTGAAAATGATGTGTTAATTTTCTACAATCTATGTACAAGTCACCCATGCTCTAAGTACTAACCTGATAGAGTAACTGTCACCTTTGAAAGCTTTTCCTAGTTTAGTCTGTCTATGTCGTCTATCCCATATCGCTCTTGCTTTTAGTCTCTCATATGTTTTGTTTTAGATTCAGACACTCTGAAGTCTCCTAGTAGCCTGTAGCCAAAGGTAGGAATGATTGATGTGGAGAATAGCCGTGTCTATGAAAAGGCCAGCACGGAGGTGCATGAGATGTGGCATTTTTAAAGAGAATGCATTTAGCCATGCTCACATTCAAAGTCTGGGAGTGCAGAGAAGAAACCAAATTCTGCTTGATAATAATATTTGGAAGTGCACATGAGCATCCCCATTTTTAAATCCCCTCTCAATCAAATAGAATGAATAATTGTGTATTGTATTCTGGGATTAAGATCCACTTTGTGATTTATAGCCCTTATCAAAAACTTGTTTAACAAAAATACTAGAATAACCATAGGGGAAAATGCTGTCTTCCATCAAAAATATATCTATTTCCACAAGCAATGTTTAATCATAGCTACTAAGAAAAGCAATTTTTAAAAAATTGATTGTAATAATTACTTTCCAGGTGTTCGCAAACAGAAAACTTCCCAGGACAAGCAGGAGGTGAGGCAAGAGCATGGGACACCCACTAGCCAGATAATCCTCGCTGGAGCAACTGAGAAGTGTCTGAATGTAGGTATGTGAACGGCGGACCTCTCTTTAACCTTACTTTAACCACACTGACTACCTCACCAGCACTCTGAAGGCAAGCTTGCATGCACACAGGAGTGTCCATGCAGAGCCTCCTGATATGCGCCACCAGCGTGAGGGCTTCCTAGTCTTTTGAGCTGTAAAACGTGGTTTAAAACAATCTACAACGTGATTGTCAGTCTCCTCCCACTCTCTAGTCTCAATATTCTCACTTCCTCCTTACTGAAACCTATCCTTCTTTGAATGAAGAAATTCTTTTTCTTTCACGTCTGAACTATCTAAAATACATTTCCAAATAGCGCTTTGCTGGTCTTATTTCTCCTGTCATAGGGAAGATATACAGATTAGGAGCGTATACATTTGAAGTAGATAAGTTTGAGGACCCACTCAGGCAATCTCTTGTTGGGGGACCTAGGTAAGGCTCTATGTTAAATCATTCCATTCTTTAACTTCCTTGCCTCCAAAAGTGAGGATAATAAGACTGTCAGTAGGTTCTCACCCGTGTGACAGATACCGGAGATAAACAGCTTCAAGAAGACAATTTGATTTCACAGTTTCGGTGATTCTAGTTCATGGTGAGTTGACTCCATGTTTCTGACTCTGTGTTGACCACTAGGGCAGAAGGACTCAGTGAGGAGGGTTTTAGCAGCTGATGGCAGGCAGAAAACAGGGAGTGGAAGCAAGGATCCAGGACAAGATGAATCCTTTAAAGACACACCCTCCATGACCTGCTTCTCCAGCCTGACTCTATCCTCTGTTCCCCAAACCCTTCTCACACTATCATATTATTCACCTATCAAAGGCTTTAGTCATGGCTGAGGGAAAGCCTTCACAATCCAGTCACTGCAGAGGGATGAGCCCTGCCAGCTGAGAGAAAGCGTCAACCATCAATCTTGTGGCTTTTATACATTGAAATTGTGCCCTCATGTTTACAAGGCAAATACTTTGCTGAGTTATCTCCCTAGCCTCAAGAATGTAAAATATGTTTAGCTGATGATAAGTACTTTTTATTAATGGATTGTTTTGAATTGGGGTAGACTTATACCTACTGGATTATTTATTTGTTTTTGTTTTGTTTTGTTTTTTGGCATTTGAAGTATTTCTGTTTGTAGGCACTGAATAAAAGAAGGAATGCTAGTATCTTTTAAATTTTGGGTCATTCTATAATTAGGATGAATCAAGTAATGGAAGCAGCAGAAATATTTAACATATTCCTTTTTAATGTTGATTTTCATTATTTTTATTTATGTGAAAGTGTAAATGTCTATACAGCAGGTGCCTGTGGCTTAGAGGCACCTGATCCCCTGGAGCTAGAATCACAGTCAGTTGTGAGCTGCCTGATACAGGTATTAGGAAAACATTTCAGGTTCTTTGGAAAAGCAGCAAGTGCTTTTGACTTTTGAACCATCTCTCAATCCCTGTTTAACATATTTTCATCTCTTTATTCCCTAAGAGGCAGCCCCCCATCTTCCACCTTTCACCCTGTCCCACTTGAAGTGGTGCAGGTCAGACATAGTATCCCAAGCTAAAAATTAACCTGTAGAATCTGAGAGAATATGCAGAAAAAAAACTATAAAATTTAGATGAAAGAGTATTAAAATTCTTTTTGGAGAATTTACAAAGTTATATGGCAACATAACTAACTAGCCCATCTTGAAATCTCTTTCTGTCAAGGATGTCATACAGTGGATCCATGCTTCTACAGAAATTATGATGGTTTGTAGTAAATTGATGGATCCATTCTTAAATTCAACATTGCCCCCTGTGTCTACTAGACGATATAGTGGTCACAAGGGCAAAGTGAGCCCCAGATTTAGAGTCTCTATTTGGTCACTAATTTGAAGTGGTCTCAGGCACATTACATACCACCATGCCTCAATTTCCTCATCTCACATGACATTATTATGAGAATCAAAATATCTTATGCAATCAGAATTGAAATGATCAGAGGTCCTATAGCAAATTACAGGTATGAGTAAGAGATATGTAAATACTGATGCAGCTAAGAAATGGTTCAAAACTCCTGGAAAGCAGAGATCAAGAAATAGACATGATAAAAGAAAATCAAAGATGCAGAAACACCAAACTGTATAGAGATTCTGGGAGGAGGGAAAGGCTCAGTGCCAGTGTTGATCCAATCCTGTTCAATTCTCAGTTCTTAAATGTCAGAGACTCAGAAGATGGCATTTCTTGGGGGTTTGTTTGTTTTATAATTTGTGTTTTAAAACATAACTGCATGACCATAATCAACAAACTAGAAGCTTAGCAGAGTATCATTGAACCAAGAACACAGGAGGTTCTTGGTCTGCTGAGTAAAAAAATTCAATAGTAGATGCAGAGGAGATGCAAAACTTAGACTTGTATTACAATTAGAGAAATCCAAGTGTAAATATATATTTATAAAGTATGTGTCACATTCATAAGTTTGTTATCCTTTCTTCCCATGACAAATCATGGAAGAAAAGATGATCTTTTCTTGAGGGTATTTCTTCCTGAATTTCACTTAGAAACCCATGAGAGAAGGCCATCAAATGCTAATGATACTCTAATGAAGCCAGGTTTTTTAAGGGTGCTGAACTGGATTTCAAGATGCCTGTGTTAGTACTCACAAAATCCTGCCTATACCTTAGCTCCTTGGAGAATGGAAAGAACTTAGCTGCAGCTTCAAAGATGTTTATCCATGAACTTGTGGTATTTAACTGTCATGAGAAACTTCTGTAGTTGTCTTGATTACTCCATTTCTAACTCTTTGTTTAACCAGCCTAAATCAATAGATAAAAACATGGAACTCAAGATTATTGCATATGAGATTTTATTTAAAGAATGGTTAAATGTTAGGAATATTTCCTAATATTAGCTCCCTGCAGACGCAAAACCAATAAAGCCAAATCAAAACAAGCCAAATTAAGAAATATCCAGGTTTAATGGGAGATCTTCCCTCTCGGGTGGCCCTGTGGGGGAACCAGGAATCCTAGGGAATGCAACTCCTGAGAGGAAGAAAGGGAGACCACGTGTTCCTCTTTTGGGGGGTCATTTAAATACCCTGGGGAGTGGTCCTGACCCATCCCTGGGGATGGGGTCAGGACCTGGTCTGCTGGGATTTGGAGTCCAGACCAGGCCTGGGGGCTGGGATAGATGCGAGGGACAGGGGCCTGCTCTCCCAACTTGACAGTTATTTGGCAAACTATTCAGTTGGAACTTTACAAGTAATACAACCCCAAAATAGATAGTTTTTAATAATACATGGACACCACCCAGCATGCCTGGGATACCCTAAGATCCTCTATTGTGCTAGTCTTGGTTTTAATCTCTTAGATGCTGTAGGGAAGTGAATATATTTGAAGAATGATTAAGCATAAACTTCAGCTATTCTGATACTAAAAACATCTCAGTCTCAGAAAACTGAGAAACGCTTTGTTTCTTAGCACTTAATTGTATTCCTACTGAATTAAGATAATAGCTCATTAATCTGAACACATAGTATAAAGGTTTTATTTAGATGTAATAAAGTTACTACTGTTTCTTTGTATTCTTTTGTTCATCCATTTTTTCTGATGCCTGTTACTAGATTGCTTTGCCAATAACTTGTATTTTTGCCTACATGAGAACAGGTAATCTCAATGATAATCTTCACAATTTTTAGAAATCAGAGAGAAATGAGGAAAGCATTTTATTTGTGTTCACCATAAAAACCTACCCAGAGAAGATCTTTTTCAGAAATCTAAGACTCAGTTGGAGAATCTATAATCAATGGTTCAATTCTGTCTGTCCAATTTTGACTGTCAAGTATTTCTAAAATTATAAACTTATAATGCCAGCAATACTTTTGAGGTTTTTAACAACCTCCTTGGGAGGTGGCATTGATCATTATTGCTACTTCTTAAACATCTTGATGAAGAACTGGATGCCAGGATAATGATTACAGGAATATAAGAAGAAATGTTTAATCTGGGGCTTACTGGGGGTGGGGATATACTTCTCACTTATGAAAGTGTTTTGTAAGCTGTAGGTATCTATACAAATACTGTTCCCAATAAAGGTGTTTACAAAGGTACTATTACAAAGTATTAAGACACAATGGAGAAAGTTTCTCTGCATCTTTTACTTAAAGTGTTCATGAGCATGTGATCTTCAAGACACAGCAGAACAGCATTGTCTGAGAACACTCAGGCATTGTATCTGCTATTCATGGGCTGCCAGCTCCATGCTTGTCTTTGTTCAGGTTTCTATTGCTGTGGTAAAACACCATAACCAAAATCAACTTGGGGAGGACTAGTTTTAGTTCAGCTCATAACTCCTGGGTCACATTCCATGCTGAGGGAAGTCAAGGCAGGAACTCAAGGCAAGAAATCGGAAGCAGTAACTGATAGGGAGCCCATGGAGGATTGCTGCTCACTGTCTTGTTTCTTATGACTCATTCAGCTTGCCTTCTTATACAACCCAAGACCACTAGCTCAGGGGTAGCACTACCCACAGAGAGATGATCACTCCCACATCAATTATCAATCAAAAAATACACCACAGGATTGCTTAGAGACCATGTGGTCGGGGTGTTTTCTCAGTTAAGGTTCCTTCTTTCAAAACGACTTTAGCTTGTGTCAAGTTGACATGAAACTAGCAAGCACAATTCTGGACACTTTTAAATATTTGTCTGGCTGGTTAGTTTGTTGGTTTGGTTTGGATGTTTTTGTTTCTTTTTTTTTATTTTTTGTAAGGGGTGAGTGTGTGCATGTATGCACATGTGCACGTGTGTTAAGAATGTTACTGGAGAGATATTTCACCATCTTAGACAGTTAAGGAAATTGAGGCTCGTATATTTTAATAAATAATAAGATAATAATTGGTAAAGCCATGATTCAAACACATGCCCATTTTGATTCCAGTGTTCATGTTCTGTAATTTTTAGGTAAGTCAGAAGGGAATGAGTGAAAGAGACATGTTCATAATAAAAATAGTAATAATAGCTATCATTTATCAACCTGCCAGGTGCTGGGCTAGATAACCCAGGAGAGTTAAATCCATCATCCTAAGAAACAATTCAAAAGGGTCCAATCATCCCATCTTTTCCAGATGAATTAAAAGTTAACATGAGTTCCATTTGCCTTAGAGAATGTTCAGGTTCAAGGACATTGAATTGTCAGTACAAGAAAATACACCTGGTAAAGAACAGCACTGCTGGCCAGTCAGGTCTGCTGATCTAGGCCACCTATTCCATTCACTAGGGAGTATTATAGTCTAAATAAAACCTTCAGGACAGGTGGTGGTGGCACACAACTTTAATCCCAGCCCTTCGGAAGCAGAGACAGGTGGATCTCTATGAATTCAAGGCCAGCCTGGTCTACAGAACAGTCAAAGCTACGCAGAGAAACCCTATCTTCAAAAACAAAACCCCCCAAAAGACTCCAGACTAAGTCATTTGTGCCTTTTTTTTTCTTACTTTATTTTTTCATTGATTTTAGTCTTATTTAGAAATGTGTTTGCTTTAGGGTAGCAGGAAACTTTCACAAAGTTGCTACTTATTCAATAACTATGTATGAGGTTTTGTTTAAATTATTGCGGCCCATAGCCTCAAAATTAGATTTTAAAGTCACAAATCCATGTGCTCAACTTGAGGCTTCATCAGTTAGAGTTTCACAAAGAAGCAAACCATGAATGCAGATTTGGTAAATTCAGGAAAAGTGTCTCACCAGTATAAACTGTTCTGAAACATCCCAGGATATAACCTAATGACTTCCACGCTGATCTCATGAGAGATCTAGGGTAGCCCTTTGCATTTATTCATTGAACAGGTATCTACTGGCTGTTGCTACTTTCTACCTCCATGCTGGGGGCATTGACAGATAATAAGAACTCAAAAACTCCTCACTTCCAAGAGCTGTGTCAATTAATTAGTGAGCAATCACATGACACAAGATTTTATACTATAATAACAAAATAAATTAAAGTTAATACCAACCCCCCTGAAAAAAAAATAACACCCCTCCTATATCTGAAGAGAAGGCACAGACCAGGGAGGTTCTTATAGGGGTTGTAAGACAACAAAAGCCTTGTCCTGAGGTTCTTGTGCAGGAAAACTTCAAAAAGCACAGCTGGAAAGGGAGGCGAAACAGGACACCTGATGGCTTTAGTCTCCCTAAGCCCTGGCCTTTGGCCTCCATGTGATGGCAGGAGAGGGACATAATTAAAGCAGTGCTTTTAAAAAGATGAATTTGGCAGGACAAGGCAGGATGGATTGGTGGGACAAGAGGGGAGCAACAAAGCTGCTGCAGTAACTCAGGCCTCGGGTGATGCGGTCTGGACAGAGGTGGCAATAACAATAGACAGGGTGGCACCAAGAAAGACCAACGACCCTGTGACGAGCTCTGAGGATGCAAAGTGCATTGTGTTTTGGAATTTGTGTGCTTTGCAATGAAACATTATACACGATATTCCTAATAGTGGGTGCCACTATGGAAGCTAACTTTACTCAGTGCATCGTTTATTTTGGCAAAATATTCAGTCGAATTCCTGAATTACAAGAAGAAATGAATACTCATAAACTGGCTGAGGTGAGAAGTTAAGCTTTGTTCTGGCATAATGCCTATTAATAACTACTGCTGCAGGATGGCAGGATAAGCCAAACCACTTCTTTAAAAAAAACTAACCCAATTAGTGATGTTTCATTTACATACAAATTCCTGCTTCTTAGTTTACCTATTGTTAGAGTTTCTACCAACTGACTTTTTAAAGCTATGAATTAAGGGTAAAATAGCTTATTTTTATAAATACATCAATGTGGTATTCTACCTTATATGATGACTTCTCAGCGCATTCTTCTCGAGGTTGGTTCAATTGTCCTCAAAATGTCTCCTTGTGGCAATTATTTTATTTTTGCAGATAGGAAGCAAGAGTCCCAGAAAAATAAGTTAATGAGTTAGCCAAGGTAGTGAGGATTCAGGATTTTAGCACTTCCATCCAGGCCCTGTAGAGCACATGAATACAGTAGACTAGAATGCAAGTAGTAGCTCTAACTATGTTAGTAGAAATGTTGTCGGGTCAAGGGAACTTTCCTTTGACACCACACACATGCAGAAGGCAAGTGTCACTTCAGTCTTACTTGGATACTGTTTTAATGCATCAGGTAAAACAAATTGAAGCGTCTAGTATTAATTCATCCCCCACTTAGCATTGTTAAGATATTTATGATCATAATAAAAATGCTAACATATTGTTATCCATTTCCCCACCTTTGATATAAAAGCAAGCTTCCATTCTCTCATAGAGAGGAATGTTGTCAAAGTTTGATGGTAATTTATGTTGTCAGTCCATTAAGTTGATTTTATGGCAGCCAACACAACTATTGTCCATTTATGAGAAACCCAAAGACCACTCTAGGTCTCCACAAAGGCCATTTGATACCTGCCCTTTCATGCAGCTGACCTTGAGGGGAGTCCAGTCTGGTAATTTATGGTGAACACCATCTAGGAAGACCCATTTGCAAGATTCACTGTCATTTAGTACAAAATGATCAGTGCTGAGTCCAGAGACAATCTCAGGCCTTGACAGAGCGATCCTATCAAAAATATTGCCCACCCACCCAGGTGTCTGCTCCAATTATCTGGAGTAGAAATTAATACTTTTAAGAGCTGCTAGTTTTTGAAAGGTTATTACAATTTATTCCAGCAGTTTCTTTTGCCCATTATGATGAATTAGTTTATTACACCATTATTTTCCATGTCAGCTTTTTAGAAGATTGAGCATAATGTAGACACATTAGTGTGAATGGCAAACATACTATTTTATAGCTGAGTCATATATTTCTTTGAGAAAAATGTGCTCAGTTTTTAATAACGGGTAATTTTATGTTTATGTTCCCTAATGCTGTTGTCAGGTATTATTTATTTCTGTTTGGTAAGAACTAGAGAAGTTTCTTTTAAAATGCTAATGGTGGTTTAGACAGGCTTTAGAACCATACTAAGGATATATTACTTAAAAGCACAAAATATGAATTGCAAGTGTTTTTCCCTAAAAGCTAATATTTTCTAAGGTTTCTTGACACCAGTATAATATATAGTGACTTCTCAAGAGAGAATAATACTTTGATTTCAGTGTTTACCCTAAACGTAGTGGGGGAGGAGAGTTCTTAAAGATACTTTCTAAATCTTAATAGCTTTCAAGTCTTCTTTTAAAACTAAATGCCTTTTTCACATGTGATTTGTTGCTTTGTATAGTCATTTAGGAATACTCAGTAACCTATAGATACTTTGTAATGTGATATACTAGAACCTTGATGGTGATTTCTTCCCTCTATACATTCCTCCCTAGTGTTTCTACTAAGGTAGTAAGAATATGTCATTTCCCATATAATCAAATATTAAAAACATTTATTGTACTTACACATGATGAGATTGATCATATGTATTCCAAATAGTATCTAATACATGTTATCTTTTCCTATAGCAGATATATGTAGAGAGATATATTGATGTTACAGATATACATAAAGCAAATAATAGCTTAGTGATCATGGAGAAAGATGGGGAAAAGCAAATGCCTTTCAGAATTTCATACAGCAATATCATGTATTTTGATTTTATATTTGATTCCCTCCTTTCCCGGTCTCCTCCCACATATATCACATATATGCTAAATACCATTATGGGACAGGCATTTTAAAACAGTTGAAACATTTAAGACAACGTTGTACAGTTTCAACCTTTTTGTTTCTGGTACAATTATTTTTTTCCTGTAGGTTTTTTTTAAAGGAATACACCATTAAAAAGTCTAGTCTTTTATAAACTGAGCTCGTGAACAAATTTAGTCACATTTCAATAGCTTTCACACTGCCACCTCCCACCCAGCAAATGCTGCCAAAGGAAATTCCATTCTCTCATCAAACATATTTGTTTCCTGGGCAAATGTTTTCCATTTTGCAATATCTATTTTGCTGATATGACTGGAGCAAATGTTAATCTTTGAGATATTATGATTCAAATGTTTCACAAATTTTTCCAATTCTGCCATAATTTTATCTT
The DNA here is from genome assembly GCF_982192425.1 of Myodes glareolus. NCBI lineage: Eukaryota > Metazoa > Chordata > Mammalia > Rodentia > Cricetidae > Myodes > Myodes glareolus. The sequence goes on along the minus strand of NC_142026.1, from coordinate 93,228,491 downwards.
GCTAAATCTTGCAATCTTTGTGATTGCCAGTTTTTCTGGGGTGTTAGGGCAGCGAGAGCAAAAGATAGAGGTTACTGAAACATTCCACAGGAGGAGCAGACCTGTGCCATTAGCACCCAGAGCTAGAAGGAAAAGTCACCAACATTCCACTGACAACCATGTGTGTCCTCCAGTTAACACCCCAGACCAGTCTCCTGATGAGACGCTGTAGATGAGATCAGGTTGTATTTTGAACTTCACCATCTTAAAACTGTGACTTCTTCCATTCAGGATAACGTGTTTGAGATCACCCATGCAGTTCTATGCTGTGATCTGTTCGTGGTGCCACTAACAAGAGAAATTTCAGCATCTCATGAATAAAAGCCAGGAAATAGTCTGTGTGACCCAATTGTACACTCCTGTGTAGTACAGGACATTTTGCCAGGCTGGGTATACCTGGTCAAGTGTAAAGTGACTCCTATCACTGTTCCTGGTTGCAATTACTGGACTTTAACAGGTGTGCATACATCCATCAAAACACATCTTTGTTAAACTCACTAATCCACCTAATTGAATGGCTGTTTATAAACTCTGAGCACTGCATGCAATCCTGGCTTAGTCCAAATAATCCCCCTCCTTTGACCTTATTTTCCTCATCTGCTACATGCAGAAAATTGTATTTCTTGCCTTATGGTCACTGAGGACAAAGTGATATAGTACATGTGACATGCTTCACAGGTTAATAGTAGTCAACACATTCCGCAAGTGACACTGTTCCATTCTGAGAGGTAACATTTGACAAAGTACTTCTAACCTACCTCTAGAAAGTGAAGCTTCTGTTCTCAGTATGACCAAGCAACACACATGCATGGAAGTAAATTAGAACTTGACACACAAATTTTATTCTTCCTTTTATTTATTTTAATGTGTGGGGAGTCCTCTTTGACCCCCCAAGACTGAAGTGCCTTCTGTGTCCTACACACTGGGCAATGCACAGGTACTTTACCATAAATAATCCAGACACTATCCCAGAGAAGATGAAACTATTAAAACCTACAAAAACAAAGGTGGTGCCAAACATGTGGGGAAAATTCAGAAGTACAGAAGACGGACTTCACCCCAGGAAGGCTTCTTGAAGGAAGGGACAGTTGGGCAAATAAATGCATAAGAATTGACAGATAATGGAGAAGGAAGAAATGTACATACCAGGATGCACCAAGCACAAGAAGCAGCGTTGGAAGGTGTAGTCCTGCCTTCTGTATGCTGGAAGCTTAGAAGACTAGAATAAGAAAAAAAAAATGGAAGCACATCAAAGATCAAGAGCTAGAACTGTATGATGTCTGCACATCTGGAAATGTCATGGTGAAACCCATTAATTCAAATAACTAATGTGCTCCAATAAGGACAATACTAAATAGCTTTCAAAACAAATAAACTAAAATACAGAAAAAAGAGAGAATGTTGCAAGAGCAAGCAGTGACCCATCTGTTAAGACTCCTGTTCTGTACTCGGGACTTTGTTATCAGGACAATTAGCACTCATCAAGCACTCTTACTTTATAATTGTTTCCTATTAATGCACAATTGACAAGTAAAGTTATATATACACATACATATGTGTGTTTGTATACAACATAAGGGTTTGAAACACAAATTACACCATGAAAGAGATAAATGAGGCTCCCTCAGGAAATTTGAAATACATAATACATTATCTTTAAATAGATTCCTCCCCCATCCTCCCATTCTCATCCTTCCAGCTCCTGGCAACCACTGTAATGTTTGTTGAAAAGCCATTGGATGCTTTTTAATTTAAGTGCCTTCATCATCAAATTTGTACATCAGAGAAGTCACTCTTGGTCTGGGGATAAACTCAGTTGGTAGTATTTTGCTTAGGATCCATGAAGTACTGCGTTTAATCTCAGCATGGCATAAATCAGACATATTCACCTGTTTTTAATCCCAGAGTTTGGGAGTTGGAAGCAGGAAGATAAGCAATTCTTTGCTACATAGTAAGTCTGAGGACAGTTTGAGATGCATGAGATTCTATCCAATGAAATAAAGAAAATTTAAAAGTAATGAAGTCATTGTTAGTGCAAGATGAGGATGAACTGGATAGAAATATAAAGAAGACTGGAGTGGTTAGGAAACTGGAGCAGTCAACCAAAAGGAAGCTAACGGAGGGCTGGATTTCAGTCTTAGCAGTAGAAATAGGGAGAAGACGGGTAGAAAGCATCACACTTGGTGATCTAGAATGGTCCCCTAATCCTAATGTCATCTCTGAAGGAAAGAGAGCAAGAAAAGGAAGATAAGGGGTCGATGATGAGACAGGTAAAGATGTCTAAACGCTGAACACACAGAAGCATTAGATAGCTGACTATGAATTCAGAAAAGAAGTCTTAGACGAAGATGTGACTAATATAATCTGGGGCATAGGGTAAGTTGCCTAAGCAGAGCTAACTGTAAGAAGAGACAGGCCTACAATGAGAAAACCCATATAGAGCTATGAGTGGAAGAAAAAGGACCTCAAAAATCCCTGAGGAGGGAGAGCATGGGGTGGTGGGAAGAAGGAAAGAGTGCTGCTTATCATGGTGACCAATGAAAAAGAGGTTTTGCAAGAAAGAACTGAACAGTCAACAGTATCAGATGCTGCAACATTGTAAAATAATCTGAACACTGAGAGAGTAACCTCTGCCCTTGACAACAAGAGCTTGGATATTTTGCTAGTGAAAGGCCAGCATTAACCAAGTCCGGGTACAAAGAAAAGAAAATTACAAGAGTCCATGGAATTCCTGGGAAATGTGATGAGCCAATAGTACATTCTATAAACACAATATTGAGATAATTACATGATTTTTTTCATCTGTGAAAATACATATTTTTAAGTTTGTCACGATATAATCATATATTGATTAGCTTTTGTTGACTTGACACAGACTAGAGTCTCCTGGGGAGAGGGTACCTCAGTTTGGGAATTGTTTTCATTATTTTGGCCTGTGGGCAAGTGTGGGGACATTTTCTTGATTAGTGATTGACATTAAAAAACTTAACCCACTGTTGGTGGTGTCACTTTTGGGCAGGGGTCCTGGGCTGTATAAGAAAGCAGACTGAGCAAGCCTTGGAGAGCAAGCCAGGAAGCAGTATTCCTTCATGGTTTTGTTTCAGTCCCTGTCTATATGTTCTTTCTTTGCCTTTCATCAATGATGTGTTGTGACCTGGAAGCTTAAGCCAAAAAAAGAAAAGAATAAATTCCTCTCTCCCCCAACCTATTCTGGCTGGCATTTTATCACAGCCACAGAAGGCAAACCAGAAGAGATATTAACAAGTCTTTCAACCACAATGAATTTTTTAATCACTAAATAATTACTTTTCAGTACTTTTTCTTTAATATTGAAAAAAGGCAAGGGTAAGGCATAGGAAAGAGAAATTCCTAACTAGAGAGAAGTTCGTGTGCTCCCATCTACATCTGGGGAGTCAAACTCGGAGCAGACTGAGGTGGGAGAGCCAGTGATTCATTTTGTGAGTGAAGAGGGGATGTGTCATAAATCAGAACCGGGAGCAGCCTGGCTGTGTGTCCCCGCTCTCCTCCAACGCTGAAAATTAATTTTCCTCGGGATTTTTTTTCCTGGCGGCTGTTATTTACTATCGTCCACCCAGACTAGCTCATTCAATTCTACAGGCAGTTCCCATTGGTACTCCAGGGAAGCGCACAGCAGATTAGTGGAAGGGGTTGCGAGAACTCCCTGGGAAAGCTCAGTCTCCACTTCCGGCTGCCAGCATTTGTCACCCCCTTTCCCACTAAGCCGAAGCCCAGTATCGAAAATGACATTTGTGTTTGGAAGAGATCTGAGAATGATCTGGTTTGGGGATGATCCCTTTCCAGAGTGTTTATCATCACTTAGGTGCAGAAAAGATTAGATCCTTTAGGGAACTCCGCATCTCCCCACAATGACTTCGTTGCTTCAGGGAAAGACCTTGGAGCAGTTGGCATGGTCTCTAGTAGAAACTGTGCCCCTGCTTCCCATTTCCTATCTCGCACCTGTCTGGATCAACAATTCTCAGGATGATCCAGACACTGGCCTAGGGGCCTTCACACATTCTGGCCTCGTTTAATTCCCATCAGAGGCAGGAGAGTAGCATTCTACTGGCATCCATTTGACCAAAGAGGGAAGTCAGAATCTGAAAAATTAGGTATTTTGTCTAAGGGTTTATTTAATAAGTACGAAGGAGGCATTCAGATTCATCCATATCGTTCTGCAGTGGCTTAGTAGAATGGGATGAATGTGCTAGTGTGTTTTCTCTTTTTCCTTTTGACTGGAGTCCACTGGTTTGGTTAATAGACAGTCAATAGTTTTGTTTTCTTTAATACTACAGTAATCTTTATTTCTTTCTCACTTATTTTCTCTATTGTATTTCTCTATGTTCTATTATTTACAAATCTATGAGATACTTAAAATTGGGGACAGTTTAGGGGAAAAGACAGTAATCATCAAAATTCAGTATCATAATAAGTTATAATTCTTAATAATAGCTATATCAGTGTTAAACAGAAAAGACACAATGCTACAAAATAATTTGCATTAATTCAGTTCCTAAGGGCAAAAATAAGGGAGTTAAGAGAATAGAAGGTGTCTGAAAAGGGGAGAAAGGAGTCTCTGTGATCCTGGAAGACATCTGTGAGGTGACATTTTGTTAAAGGAGCGGTGGGCTGCTTCCCACCACCTGACTCCCAGCTAGCTTTACCCTAAATAATTACACAGAAACTGTATTCATTTAAACACTGCCTGGTCCATTGTCTCCAGCCCCTTATTGGTTAACTCACACATATTAATTAACCCATTTTTAATAATGTGTGCAGCACCACAAGGTCGTGGCTTACCAGGAAGAATCTAACCCACGTCCATCGTGGAGAGGAGAGCCATGGCGTCTGCCCTCATTGCCTTCTTTCTTCCAGCATCCTGTTCTGTCTACTCCACCTATCTAAGCTGCTGTCCTATCAAAGACCAAGGCAGTCTCTTTATTAACCAATGAAAGTAACATATAGACAGATGACCCTCCTACATCAACATTTGGCAGAGGAAATGAAGGAACCCATGCATATCCCTACATGAAGTGGACTTCAGGAAGACGACACGTGCTCAGCAAGGATCTGAAGCAGGAAGGCCAACCTGGTGTGTGTTGCTACCCCTGCCTTCCAGAAACTGGAGCAGTGGCAGGGTTAGAGAAAGAGACTATCAGATGTAAAGGCACAGGATGATCTTGTCAGGCACTCTGAGTCTTTGGTCAAATATAGTCAATGAGTAATATTTACAGTTCGCCTTGCTTTGACACATCCTAACCACATTTTCACAACTCATTCTGCTTTAAAGTTTCCTTTCAGTTATAAAAGGGCAAAGGGAGGATTTGATCTGAAACCAAGATGAGCTGGATAAGAAAACAAGTGTGCTTCCACCCCCTGACCACTTCACTCCTGCCTTCTGAGGCAGGCAGCAATAATTGATCACAGATTCTCCTGTCACACTGTAAAAGGTCAGAGCTGAGCAAGAGGAGCACCATCCCAGACATAACATTTAACATTCAGATGTCACCATCTCTTTCTGCTTGCCAACTGTTTGCTGAGAGCGCCATGCAAAAGCTAAGGTCTCAGCATCTAGATTTGTCTATGTGTCTGTCTGTCCACTTCCCATCTAATCTTTCTAAGATCATGTCTGCTCCCCAGTGAATGGCTCCTGACACTACATGCATTCTGTGTCCATGAGCCTCCTAAGTAACTCTCCCTATGTCTTCTTAGCCACTTAAAACAACCTGAACTGGATGCAAAAGAGTCTTAACCATTCTGGGTCTTAGTTTATACATCTTCAGAATGGGTCTGATCTTTCTCTGGCTGCAGAACTTCTTTGAGTACTAGGGAGGCATTAATTATTTGTAAAGTAATTATTGATGACTTGGTAATATGACAGAATAAAAGTTGAAAGGGGTAGACTCGAGGAATTTGAAGCAGAAGAAATAACTGAGCGTATTTACATTTGGAACTAAGTCAATAAACATCGTCTGCCAAACCTGCCTGGGTGTAAAAAAGTGAATCAGATCTACATAAAGCAATGCATGAGACACTAGAGCAAAACTTTGATCTTTCCACCAAAACAACATGATAGGAATCTGTCTGGTTGTAAACACAAATATGAAAATAATTGTCAGGCAAACCTTGTTATGTAAGGAAATGGAACTTTTCAATGGATGCGTGGGAAAGAAGACTATATCAATGGAAATGCGGAAACAGTAGAAACTCCAAACAGCATTTGGAGTGCTTGGAAGTTTAATCAATTCAAATAGAACATTTTGTATTGTAAGTAGGCCACTTGTTCATCCCAGCTGCCCAGAACCAAAATAGTCACACAGAAACTATATTATTTAAAACACTGTTTGGCCCATTGGCTTTAACTTCTTATTGGCTAACTCTGACATATTATTTTAACCCATCTCTAGTAATCTGTGTATCACCACATGGCAGTGGCTTACTGGGTAAAATTTTGGCATGTTTCCAGCAGGACTACATGGCTTCTCTCTGACTCTGCCTCCTTTTTTTTTTTCCAGCTACCTAAGTTCCACCTACCTAAGTTCTGCCCTATCAACAGACCAAGACAGCTTCTTTATTCATTAATGGTAATCAAAGCATACATAGGGAAATCCCGCATCACCTCCCCTCTCCTGTTTAAATAAAAAGAAAGGTTTTAACTTTAACATAGTAAAACTACATACAACAAAACAAGTATCAAGTAAGAATTATAGTTACAATATTTATATCTACTTTATCTTTTATCATAACTAAGGAAAACTATAATTATCACTATCAATTCTTCAACTCCATCAAAGACTCCAGAAGGATATAGTATTACCTAAGTAAACAGAAAATGCATTGTAAGCAACTTCCAAAACTCTAGAAATGACAGAGACTCCTCACTGCCTGGACAGTCACCCAAAGTTCTTCTGTACCTTTGGGGCATCCATCTTCAGTCTGCTGGTCCTTAGTATCCAGCAAACTTTTCATGAAGCAGGAAATTTCTAAGACAGTTCCACCTATACTGACAGTTTGTCAGCCACTTTCTTCTGTGTCTTGCATAATGTCTGGCAGACTCTTTCATGAAGCAGGAACCCCGAAGAATTGTCTCAACTTTAGGCAAGTTCAGCAGTCATTTCTCTGCAGGTCCTGCTTGTCCAGTTCATCAAGCAGTCCAGGCAAGAGCAGTTTTTTGCCCAAATGGCTAACCAACTCCATAAGGAGCCTCCTTGAGGCCCATCTTCCTCTTGAAGTAACTTGGTGTTGCCAGGAACAGATGTGTCTCACTGTCATGAAAAGTCCTAAGTTCTTAAACATTTTAAATGCCATATTCTGCAGGTCTCTGAAAGATTTTAAGAATATCTATTTAACTGAAATATATCTCTATCTACCTAGAAAACCTAACTAACATGACTACAAGTTTGACTATTATAAATTATTACCTATTTGCTACATGTTTAAATTATACATTATATTTTTATATGAACTTCACAGTCACAATACCTTGATCAAGAGCAGAAATATATATATACACAATCTAACAAGATTGATTTGTATTAATAAACCAAGATATATATCAATGCAAATCTCTATAGCATATCCCTCTTTAAATGTAAACAAACATTTATAAACAATATTTGGGAATATGGCCATAGCTTTCTCCATACTTCTTCCTTCTTTTTTTTGGGTGAAGTAATTTTTTTGAGGGGTGTTCAAGGCATCCTTTCAGGGGTCTTGGTCCGTCAAACCATATTAGTGTGGAAGCAATGCTCAGGTTCTCATTCTCTGTGGAAACAAAATAAGAACCTCTTTTCTAAAGCATCATGTTCTTAGATTTGAATTCTGAAGTCAAGATACCTTGATAATATACATGTTCGTTTGGCTTAACAGCCCATACAATGAAATGTCTCTCTGTACCTAGCTCCTAATTTTGAAATTAGTGATTTCAAAAAAATCACAATAATATACATAATACAGACTTTCTTTGAATTTTTCATCTTTATGTGTCTTGTTTTTCTTTATTTCTTTAATATATGACCCTATGTACTCTGCATGTTTAAAGACTTTGTTCTAATTTATTATAAACCATTTATTTCCTTTTATAACTCTCTATACTCTCTTTTATCTTACAAGCCTATATATGTTTATCTAATACTGCGACCCATTTAGAGGTCTTTTATATGGATATGTCCTACTGTGTATCTGTAATTCTTTTCTGTCGAGGAGTGCTTCTTAAAATGTTAAGGGCTTCTTTAAAACTTAAGGGGCACCATTGATAGGGGAAATATGGTACTTCCTGCTTTCCTCACCCAGTCCAGCATGGTGGAGCTGCTCTCAGCTTCAGAGAGCCATGCACAGTGCCTCATCTCTAGGCACACAGCTAGTCCATGTTGCCACCAAGCAAACTGTATGTTAATAATTTTGACATTCCAACCTACTGTTACTTAATGGGATTATTGAACACCATTTAGTTAGCTATATACAAATGACAGACTTGATGCTAGGACCTGTTGCTTCCTCCCCAAAAGAAAATATACAAGAACATATATTACTAGCTACTCTAAGGAAGTGTAAACCCAGGGTAGGAGCCTACTACCTTGGTAACAGTTGCCACATTATGACTATTAAGTAAGTGTAGTGGGGCAAGGAGAATATATTTTTAAAAAGCAAGTCAACTGTAGCTCTTGAGAACATTCTAGCAGATATACAGAATCCCAAACATTAGCTGGAACACAAAGCTGAAGCTTCAATTCATCAGAGATATGAGGGATGGAGAAACTATGCAGCACCCACTGAGCTGGTGTTAGATCACTATGCAGGGGCTGGTGGAGTAGCTAGGTTGGTAGTGTGCTTGTCTGGCAAGCTCCAAGTTCTAGTTTTGAGGCCCAGGACTGATTAAAGCACCTGGGGGCACGTCCCTGTAATTCCAGCACTCAGAAAGTGAAATCAGGAAGATCAGAACACAATGTAGTCTTCCAGCTGCATAGTGAATGTAAGGCCAGACAGGGGTATATGAGCATATGTCTCAAGAAGAAGGAAAAAAAGATTGGTATACCATTGCTAATGTAAAGCAACTAAAGGGGAGAGGCTTTTAGACAGGTCCTCAGACTCAGCCAAACTGTGAAAAACAGTGGGTTGAAACAACACGGAAGCTTGACTAGGCTAGCACAGTTCAGAGTACAGACTGAAATCAGCAGCAACCAAGGGTATGTGATGCTGAGTCACTGCATCTCTCTCTGCTGAGATGGCAACTGACTGGTCTTGGAGCAGATTTCTAGGACAGCACATAGACAGGGAGAATGGACCGCAAATGGAAAAAGTGTATAGAGATAGAGAACAACTCTTGATGGCTCTGGACTCCAGCCCACTCTCAGCAAATCCACTCCAGCCTCTGGATTTCTCTGAGCTGCAAAATGAAATTCCAAGGAGAATGATGGGAAAAGTAAATCTGGAAATTGCCTGAGGGTTTCAGGTTCCTCCTTTATAAATACTAGTCCATGTTCTGTTCAGACAGCAACAGACTTATTCCTAATAACCTTAAATTTTACCTGTAACAGGATTTCAGGAAGAATGAAATCTTCAAAACTTAAAATTCTGAAGACAAAAGTTCATCCAAATTTAAGCATGTGTAAGTGTTAATAATGATGAAGAGTGAGAGAGGAAGAGAGAGAGACAGAGAGAGAGAGAGGTAGAGAGAGAGAGAGAGAAAGAGGGAGAGAGAGAAAGAGAGAGAGAGAGAGAATACATGTGCTCACACACAGGAATGGTGCTAGAGATTGACCCCAAGAGCTAAAAGTGACCTACCTCTTGAGTCACACCACATTCCTAGATAGTGAATCTTTAACAAGATGTGAGGTTAGCCTGTATGTTTGTGTGAATAAACATGATGAAAGAAATACACGAATATGCTAATAAAAAAATGAATGTTAAAAAAATAGAAAGCTGTGTGCTAATATTGAGACTTGATGCTAAAATGGTATTTTGAATAAATTAAGAAAGGTATGTTTGAAATTTCCAGCCCCAGAGAACAGGATATATGATTAGGCTAAGTGCACTGGATTAGAAAATGTGACCTTATAATAAATGCTGGCACCAGAGCTTATGTTACTCTCTTTTAATTTACAGTTGGAGAAATGTTGACATAATTTTCTACATTTTTGCATAATTTGATTGTATCTTCTTTAAAGGGGGCTTTGAATGCATTGGGACTTCGAGGGTAAATGTGTGTTCAGAAACAAGTGTTTGTTCAGCCGCAATTGCCTTTGGGAGAAAGGCTGGGCCAGTTCACTGAGGCAACTGGAATCCTATCCTCCAGAAAGCTAATCAACAAGATGGCTAGTTACATTTATGAGTATTTCTTTTAGAGGCATTTAGTTTCCATCCTGCAGATGGTAGCTGCAGTCCATTAGCTTCGAGCTGAGCTTTCCAGAGGCCTATTGTACTTAGGAAGATTGCGATTGCCACAGCACAATTATTTCAAATTCAGTCAGAGTCAGCGGGCCTAAAACAAAGCTATGTCATAACAATTTAATCCCAGCTCACCTTCCCTAATGCTGGCTAAACAATCAAACACCTGCTGAATTTTGTTCCGTGTAATGAGAACATGTGGGCAGCAAAGATCAAAGAGCGCTGACATTTGATCTGAAAGCTAACACGGTTGAACCCTGTCAAAGAAAAGGGTTGCTGTTATGAGGTTTCAGAAAGCTACTCTATGGATTAAACCACGAGGCCAAAATAAACAATGCCAAAAATTCTTGCTTGATATAGTCACTGGGTAAAGTGTGTGCCATCCATCCAGCAGCAGTGTGTGCAGTTACTTTGATGATCAAAATTAGCTTGGCTTTGAACAACTTAAAAAAAAAAACGGCCTTTTGTAATCTACAGTGGCAAGAAAATATATGTTTTCTGTTTTCTTATTCATGATTTAAACAGGCAATTATAACATAAGGTAACACGCATTAAGGATGTTTGGATTCTTAGTTACATTGGTATTTCCACTTTCGAGAAAAAGCAAAATATTTTGAGCTGCGAAAATGCCCAAAATGCAGTTCACAAGAGACACCTCTGTTGTCCCTTCTAGGCTCTTCTCTGTCATATTTATAGTGAATGAACAAGCACGATCAAAGTTTTTCTTTCAGAGTTCTGTTGTAGTTACCAGATACATCTCCTACGCCTAGGTAGAGCTCCTTTACATCCTCTCTCTCTCTCTCTCTCTCTCTCTCTCTCTCTCTCTCCCTTTTTTTTCCTTCACTCCCCTCTATCCAGGACTTCATTGAGTAGCCCTGGATAACCTGGCACTCACTGTGTAGATTTTGTTGGTCTCAAACACACAGAGATTCACCTACTTCTCCCAGAGATTCACCTACTTCTCCCTCTCTACTCCACCTCACTAGTGCTGACACTAAAGGCCTGTGCCACCACTCCTAGCCTCCCACACTTCTCTTGAGTTAAAATGGCCCAGGACTTTCCCATGCAGTCTGTTGAAGTCCAGGTGTTCAGTTTTCTCAGGGTCTCCTCCCTGGAGACCATGTTTGTGTGCTTTCATGTGTTTCAGTTAACTACTTGTTGTGATGAATTTACTCAAAACAGCATCTGGATCTTCTGTATTTACTTACATGATTGCTTTCTTAGAAAGATGTTACGTCACCCTAAGCAAGTCCTTCTGTGCTGTGCACAACTGGATGTTAGGGGAGCTGAAATGTGTCCTTTATGTTGATGGTTATATGCACATAGGCTATGTGACACCTACCATGATGAAAATGCCACAGAGTTCATGAATAATGGCACAGGTTCAAACATACTCCATAGGATTTCCAAGCAAATCATTGTACTAGAAATATTATTAAATTAACTCTCTTTATTTAATTATTGAAGAAAAAGTTTTCAATAAAAAATGCTTGATAACAGTCAAGAAAAACATAAGGAGCCATTTTCTGTTTCTTATAGATCACAAATTCTCATATCTCAAAAGAACACTAGTCAAAAGTGTCTAAGTATCCTTTTAGCAGGGACAGTCTTCTTATACCTTTATCTGCCATGCTGGTCCAAACAAAGAAGACTGCCCAGTTTTCCTTCTAGCAGCTTCCTAAATCTAGATCCCAAGGAAGATATGGATTAACTACAATTTTTGGACAGTGTTTTAGTTCACCCAGGACAACCTCAGAGCAACTGATAAAATTAAACTTTAGCAAGATGCTTGCCCATAGTCCCAGCATTTGAGACACAGACAAAGGAAGATCAGGAAGTTTGAGGCCAGCCTGATCTAGTTCACAAGTGCCAGACCAGACACAGCATAACAGATAAAATTAAACTTTGGAGTAGAGTACGGTGGCTCATACCTGTCAACCTAGTATGTGGATAGGGGTGGCAAAGCATGATGGCTTTCACCTGTAATCCCAAGGTGTAGGTGGGGGCAGGGTAGCAAGAGAATTGCTGACATTTCTGAGACAGCTTGGGCTACCGTGAGAAACCCTGTCACGACAGGGTAAAACCCTGTCTATAAAACAGTTACCCTTTTCTGTACGTGTATTAACCTTCTCACATATGATTCCAGATTCCAAAACATCTCTTGGCCAAGCATGGAAGCTCACACCTATAATCCAAGCTCTTGGAATGCGGAAGCAGGAGAATTGCAATGAGTTTGAGGTTACACCGGACTGTAAAATGACTTTTACCTCCCAAAATAATGTTTTTGGAGAATTCTTCTCACATAAGGATTTGTATTTAGATGAAATACATATCAAAACAACTCTGAGATCCATCTTACACCTGAAAAAATGGCCAAAATCAAAAACACTGATGACAACTTATGCTGGAGAGGATGTAGTGTAATGGGAACACTCTTCCATTGCTGTTGGGAGTGAAAACTGGTACAGCCGCTTTGGATATCAGTGTATGGTAATTTCTCAGAAAATTAGGAAACAGTCTACCTCAAGACCCAGCAATTCCACTTTTGGGTATATACCCAAAAGATTCTCAATCGTACCACAAGGACATACATTCAACTATGTTCATAGTAGCATTGTTTGTCATAGTCAGAACCTGTAAACAACCTAAATTCTCCTCTACCAAAGAATGGATAAGGAAAATGTGGTACATTTATACAATGGAGTACTACATAGCAGAAAAAGTAATGACATCTAGAAATTTGCAGGTAAATGGATGGATCTAGAAAACATCATATTGAGTGAGGTAACCCAGAGCCAGAAAGGCAAATATCATATATACTCACTCAATAGTGGTTTTTAGACATAAAGCAAAGAAAAACCAGCCTACAATTCACAATCCCAGAGCACCTAGTCAACAATGAGGACCCTAAGAGAGACATACATAGGTCTAATCTACATGGGAAGTATGAAAAGACAAGATCTCCTGAGTAAATTGAGAGCATGGGGACCTTGGGAGAGGGTAGATGGGGAGGAAAGAAGAAAGGAGAGAAGTGGAAAAAATATATATAGGTCAATAAAAAAATCGATTTTTAATAAAGCAAAAAATGTACACAAAAAAGAATTTGTATCTAGAAAAGTCACTTTAGGCTACCTAGAACTAAAATTTAAAACAGAAGACAACCTAAGAATATGTATATATTTGTTCTTACATCAAATTATTCTGGAATCATGATCTTATCCATTGGGATAAAGGTGGGTACCTTTGCTACAACAGAGCTATGTTGTGACAACAAATTAAGTACACTATATGGGGATTTACCCCAGAGACTCATCTTTGCTAGGCAAACTTTCTAAAAATGAACTATATCCCAACCAGGCTGAGTATCACTTATCAAAAAATGCTTGGAGTCAGATTAAAATTCAGGTCTGATTTCATTTGGGAATACTTACATATTATAATGAGATATAGAATCCACCTGCTTTGTTATTCACAAAGTTGGGTGGTAATTTTACATATTAAATATTGTAGGCAAACCAAAACCTTTATGCTGCTTATTTTTCCATTAAGGCATCATGTTGTCACTCAGAATGGCTTGGATTTTTGAATATTGTGGATTTTGGATTTCTGAATTCGGGTACTCAGCCTCTAGAAGTTGATTCATCAGTTACCCTAGCAATTTCGAATAAGCACCTTAGGCTGGTGGTGCAGTTTTGCTCCATTGGCTTATCCCAGCCTCGTTCCCTCAACGTCATCTTAGCCCATCTTCAACACTGATCTAGCAACAGGAATAACAGCAATGAAAGAAACAGCTTTCTTTCAAGTAAAGTTACATGCATCAATTCAGCTCATAATTTATTAATACTAATTCAGTCAGTTGGCCACAAAGAGCAGCAAGGGAGGCAGCAAAATAGTCTTTGGCCGTCTCTATATGAGTCTATGCCTCTGAGTAGCCACACAATGCTTTCCAAATCCTATCCACTCCTGCCATCCAGTGTGAATACAAATTTGTTTCCATATTATCCACCAGGAGGAAGGCATAACTCCCATCTGCTGATGATATATAAACAGTTGTTCATCTCTTCCCATGTAGTCCCAATATATACTATATAGAGTTGTTGTAGGAATATAATAACTACAATAAAAATCTATCGTTCACAAAAGAAAGAGTAGGGCATACTTCTCAGTCCATGATGCAGAGTCGTGAAGAAAGTCTATAGCTTGGGAAAGTCTATAGCTTGACAGGAATTGGTCCATGGCTTATACCCTACAGGATCCGCTGGGCTATTGGTACCCATGGTCTCTGACTTTTCACTCTTACAGATCCTTCATTACCTATATTTCTCCTTGGCTTTATCCGAGTTAAAACAGAGAGGGGAAAAAAAAACATTATCTGGGGCCTAGTTTAGAGATTTCATCAGCCAAATTTGCACACAGTTCTCTCAGAATTTTGTCAATTTAGGACAGTTAGTAATCGCTCTAAAGGGGACACAGTTGATCTCATTTCTTTAATTTTATTGTTTAAAGGGATAGTTCTTTAAGTTGTGCTCATCACTTTTTATTCCAGATGTCCTACTTCACCATCTTGGTGGTTAGTCATCCCTGGAGACAGGACCGTGACTTGGCGGCAACCGTGCTAAGGTCATGTGACCCTTACAGTAGAGTACCCCCATGAGCACACCCTCTCATCTGCAATTCTCAGAGCACTTGAGAACGCACCCTCACTTCTACTGTGGTGTCTGGCTTCCCTGTTCTTGGCTCCACCCGCACTACTAGCTTGAGTCCTCCCATTTAGCCTCTCCTGTGTTAGTGCCTCTCATTCCTATCCACACGAACCCTTCTCACCACTCTCTACTGCTTCCTCCCTCTGATGCAGAAGGCCGCGTCCCTAAGTGAGCATCGCTGTCACGCCCAATCCCTGATTTGAGGATGCCACTTTTTCAGGTGGATGTCACTCTGTTTTAGCCTTTGCTTAGACTAGGTTTCAGATTTACTGATGAATGCATTGTGAATCACACTTGTAGGGAAATACGAAACACTAAACTATTTTGAGAATGACTCAGTCATAATACTGAAATGCTGTTCTGGAAAGGATAATGAAAAGTCAGCAGCAAGTGCTTCATTCTGTTTGGGACAGGTGGACTTTGAGCCATATATGACTGGAATATACTCCAAGTACCATCAAGAACAGAGTTTCTCAACCATCCTAACATGGCCACCTTTAATATTCCCTCATGCTGTGGTGACCCGCAAGCCTAACATTACTTTCATTGCTACTCCATAACTCTAATTTTGCTACTGTTACGAATTATAATGTAAATATCTGCATTTTCCAATGGTCTTAGGTGACCCCTGTGAAAGGGTCATTCAACCCCCAAAGAGGTCATGGCGCACAGACCGAGAACCACTAATCTAGATGTATGCACAGACAGATTCTGAGTCTAAAATCTAAAGGAACATAGACAGAATGCAATAACAGTTGGTCTAGAAGAATAATTTCAGGTCCAAAATCAAAAGTCTCAGGATAAACGATAATGGATGGCAAGAAGTGAACGATCGATCAGAGACAAATTCAAGATGTTAGAGAGACTGGGATGAGCAAGAAACAAGCAGATGACAGTCATCTCCACAAGGGCCAGAAATCCATGAGTGTAGGAAGGGCCCTGGCTCCACCAGCACAAGTAAATGGCCTGTGAAGGCCCCCACTACTTAGGGCATGCTTAAGGGCAGAACAGTGGGTAAGACAGTGTTTAGTGAGCAGCTGCTATGTGCTAGGCACTATCCCATATCAGTACAAATACTGCCATAGCACTTTGAAGGAAGCGTCACTGTAAGCAATCACCCACAAGGACACTGAGTAATGCCAAGGCTGTGGTGAGTTCCCAACCCTACGTGATGTCTGTCTTCTAGCAGGGGTCATCATGGGCTGAAAACCATCCATGGGCTTTCTGAGCCTGCTGTCTACCATCTCCATTTCCCTGTGTATGGGCCACTGACTAGTTACTTTTCCACTGCTGTTACTGAAACACCTGAAGGAAAAGAAAACAAAGCCTCAAGGACAGAAGGCTTTACTCTTGCCTCGTGAGAGACACGACAGCAAGATTTGGAGATGCCTGGTCACACTGGGTCCACAATCAGGAAGCAGAGGGATAAATGTTACAGTTCAACCTGCTGTCTCCTTTTTACTGTCAGACACCCCAACCTAGGTGATGGTGCCTGCCACATTCAGGCTGGGTCTTCCTTCCTTAGGGAAAGCTCCCTGGAAGCAGCCTCACAGACAGACACACAGCAATATACCTCCTATAACCTTCTCTGTCCGGTCACATTGCAGATGAACACTAACAATCACAGTGCTGCAGAGGTATATGTTTGATTGTTATCTTCTAGATGGGGCCTCTCACTACGTGGCTGTGTTTTGCCATACAATAGAACTTGGAGTTTCAGCAAAGGTACTTTCTGGGACCATCCATTAACAAAGAAAGTCCCAAGGTTCAAGTAGATTGCTTTCTTTCTTTATTGCATAAAGCAAAAGGCTCTTTTGGCTCCGCGTGCAGTGTCTTCACCCACCCTCACACATTCTTCATCCTCCCTCCTGTCAATCATCCTCACCTCCCCAGAGCCGAGTGCCTGCCACATGGCCACTTTCAGTCTCCATATGGGATGGGAGTCTGGTGAACACGGCGCCACGACCGACCTCATTCTTTTCTGAAGCTACTGTAGTCTGTTCATTCACTCTTTTATGCTTTGTCTGCTTTAACTTTAGACCTTATTTATCCATGACTTACGGGCTTTTCTTAAATCTTAGCTATAATTGTCCAAGCCCCTAAGTGACTTGCTTCTCGCCCCCTCTGCTAACAATTGTCTATAAAGATAGACTATGATTGCCCTTGAAATAACCAAATCATAATGCCTCAGAGTAGAAAAGCATAAGGAGGAGGGATAATGACAAAGAGGGACAGAGTGCAAGCCTTGAAAAATTAAAGGTCAACAGAGAGTTTTGTGAGAGCTAGAAGGGGGACGTGGAGATTCTAGAGCATCACACCCAGTCAGCTAAAGGAAATGAGGGAGACAACACATGATAGAAAATAGCAGGAGAGTATCTGTTGTATTCAATGATAAGGATCTGTAATCCACTAAAACATTCGAGTGGTCATTGGCAAGCAGAGCAAACTTGCATTCAGAACAACAAATGCACGTTTATGTTAGATGGAGCACAGAGAGGAATGTGGCAAGATGCTGAGAATATTGGCAGTCCCTAAACGGTATCCACAGGACAGGGACTAATAGGCAGGTAGGGCAAGCTGACTTGCCCAGCTCAGCCTTCTATTGTGCTGTAATCTTGTCATATTCCAACTGAGCTTCATACATTCGGCATTGTACACATTGTTAAAATGAAAATTAAAACTGTCATACTTGCCTGGCCCAGGCACATTTATAATTTATCACCTCCCTTTATAGTTAAAAAGAACAGCCAGGAAAACGCTGCCTAGCTCTCCCGCCCAGCTCTCAACACTCCACAACGCGTGCTTGAGCCTCCTAGGACAGATATACTGCACACATTTAGCGTATTTATTTCTCTCCTTATGGAACTTTTTCTTATCCCTGCCATGCTTAGCTTTAAATAGATTCAGAGGCTATAAACATTACATGGAATTTGGAGATCTGAAAAATAACTTCTTCATCATTGATTTACCGATATGCTGGAGAACAAATTGAGTGTCTATATTTACATGATAAAACTTTTCAGTTAATGCACCGGACTGTCCCTGGCTGTGCATGACAATGCTGTGATCACAGCTGGATGCTCCAGTGGTGAGGGAAAACAGGGGATTTAGAATCTGTTCAGCTCCCTGCATTGGTTTCTGGTAAGTGAAGATTCACAGAGGCCAGGGAGGTAGGGCCAGGAGGCACAGGCTTCTGATGGTGTTGTCGATTTGTCCATTTGATGGGGTAATGAAGCCAGATTCTCCATCTGATACAGTTACATACAGGCCATCATTTTCAAAATGCTTTTATGTTTCTCTTGGAATTAGAGGTACCACTTATCAAGTAGTACTTTCTATGTTCCGGGAATGACTGTTCCTCCTATGTTATGTAATTATTTATGAGTATCTCGTTTAATTCTTATAGGAATCTGAGGGATTGCAGAGGAAAAAACAAGAACAAATAAAAATTAAATACCTTGCAAGAATCACACACCTAGTTAATATAGAATTGCCTAGTTCCCAAACTCTCCTTTTCTTCTCTGTCCTATACTATTTCCTGTTAGGAAGCCAAGAGCAGCCATTGTCTCAGAGCAGCCTCTCTGTGTTTCCTATCACCACCTCTCAGTCCACATGCACTTGGAGCAAATCTGAGAATGATACAGATGCCCTGCGGTGATGCCACAGCCAGGATAAGAGTATGGAACGTGTGTACCTCAGAAATCTTCTGATTCACCTCATCCTCTACATCTCAAAATTTAGTCAGTCGTGCACCAGCTTCATGATTTCAGCCAGGTCAATATTGCATTTTTACAATTATTTTATATGCCAAAGCAATATTATTTTTACCTAAATGCAATAATTAGAAGTGAATGTTTATGATAGTATTAAAGGTGAAAGTCAATAATCCTTCCCATAAATTTAAAATAACCATGAAAGCAATCTGTATTCCTATCAACTAGGAGATGCAGGCAGGAGCCTTGCTTCAGGGCACCCTGAGCAACATAATAAGACCCTACCTCAAAAAGAAAAACATATGAAATGAACTAAAGTCATTAAATTCCAGTCTAATGTCAGAAAATGCAATCGAGGTCTTACTGTGATGCATATTAAAAAATGTTTGGGAGGTGTTAAAGACGTGCAGCATCCAAGTGAGGCTGCCTCTCTGAATGAATAGAGCTTAAAGAGAACAGGAAGGAAGGAAGGAAGGAAGGAAGGAAGGAAGGAAGGAAGGAAGGAAGGAAGGAAAGAAAGAAGAGAGGGAAGAACAGAGGGAGGAAGGGAGGGAGGGAGGGAAGAAGAACAGAAGGAAGAAACAAGAGAAGAAGTGAGGAAGGGAAGGAGGAAGGGAGAGGGAAAAAGAGAGGGAGGGAGAAAAGAAGGGAAGTAAGAAGAGAGGGAGGGAAGAAAGAAAGGAGGAAGGAAAGAAGGGAGGGAAGAAAGAATGAAGGAGGGAGGCTGTCCTGTGGTGATTTAGAGTTGCTCAAGCCACACTATCATAGTTACCACTGCTTATACTAAGTACTGCTTTGTGTCTTTTGATGTATTCGCCAGTCTGGAGAAGCAGTTTGCTGGGTCTACAGTTGCAGAGGCTCCCGCCCTCAGACAGTCCAGCAGAACAAAGCAGTTCACATGATGGTGGCCAGGAAGAGAGGGCCTGACCTAGCTGGCTTGCTCCTCCTCCTCCCTACAGCAAGGTGCTCCCCACACTTAAGCAGTTCTTCCTCCCTCAGTTGCCAACCCTGGAAACACCCTCAGGCACACCTGGAAAGGTACTGTGTTAATCTCCTGTACAATTCTCAACACAATCGAGCTGTCAATCAAGATTAGCTAACATATACGAGAAATTCTGGTCTTATCTATTCCCCATACATAACAAGCAAACAAAGAAAAAGGTCCAGTGCTTGGCTAGGACATTTTTCAGGGGACAGCTCACTTTTTCCCTTGGAAAAGGACCTCTTTTCCTGGAAGGGGGACCGCTAGAGTCACATGGGGAAAGCCTTCTCAATCTCTGTCACTATGTGGCATGTCATTCTTCTGAATGGCCAGTTTTATACTGCTGTGCCAATCTAGCAGGGAGCAATGAGACCCCAAGTCCAGTACTCGGTACTCTGGCAACCGAACACTCTGTATGCTTAATCTGGAACTTTGGAGGATCTTTCCGGGCCATCTCTAAGTGTGTGTGACTCTCGATGACCTCAACAGAGTGGTTTCCCATGTGCACTGCCATGAACTAGCACCCAAGAACTGAGTCCACCTATTGCCGCTTTTGTACTTTCCAATTATAGATGGGATACTTGAGAGGTGAGGGGAGAAGTGAAATTTTAATGTTAGGGGAAAAAAAAATCTTTTCCAGATAGTGTGTTAAAAAGCAGAGTTCTCAGGTTTCTGCTTCGGATGCTGCTGTTATAGGAGGTATTGGAATGAGAGCACGGAGGTGCAGTTTGCTGCCGTACCCACATCCCCATTTAGGTAAAGGATTCTTTGGTACTAATCCCCCAGCAGAGTACATTATCCTCCTCTCCTAGCAAATAAATAAATGGTGAAATATTGAAAAAAATATTCTCTCTCCTAACAGTACTTCATGAAAAAAAAAAAAAACAGGACTTTGGGTACTCCATAAATAACATAATTAAAATAAGCAAAAGGTGGAGAGAGCCAAATGTGAAAAATGTCCCCAGGCCTTATATGCAAATGAAAGGGGGGATTTCCTACAGCAGTCTGCACTGGAGCTAAGCAAGGCTTTAAAGGGCCAGAAATCCCTCAATTTGTAAAACGATGTGGTCCAGTGCCAAAAACACAGCATAAGGGCTGCATGTTCCTGTAGCCACCAGGCCACCAAACGAGAATGAAGTGGCCCTGGGGAAGGAACTGACGGGTTCCCAGTTGATGCCCAATTTCTCTTACTACAAGCAGAAACATTGCATCCTAAGACAGTGTGAGCGAAACCAGGACAAGAAGCGGGGAAGGACCATGACGGAATGAGATCCTCACACAGCGGCTGTAGCAAGCACGCATAAGGCAGGCTGACAGCATGCACTGAGTTCCTCCTGTGTATCAGTCTCAAGGTTAGCTTCTGGAGACAAAGCAGAGAGCAGAATCCTCTGCCGTTGCGGTGTGGGAGTCTAACATGAGGGGTTTTAGAAGGATCATGAATCATGTGGAGAAAAACAAAGAACAGGAGCTGCCGGGATGGCCTTAGTGATAAATCAGAAGACCAGAGTCCTCGCTGGAACAAAAAAAGTCTCGCATGGATTAAGATGAATCCAGTTCAAGAAAGGAAGGCACAGGCTCTGAGGGAGGGCCTTCCAGACAAGGGCAAAAAAAATGAAGTCTACGTAAAGAGCATGTCTGGCCTGGGCAAAAAATGCCAATAAATCCATTGCGGTAGAAAGAAAGGAGAAATTAACTGGCTGTGAAAGAAGAGGTAGTGTCCCAGCCAAGATGGCATCTGGTCTGGTGCCTGAGGACTGGCTGAGGACTAAGTGGCAGTCCCATTGGTCAGGAGAAGGAGATTAGCAGGTGTGCGGCACCAGACAGGAGCCCCTGTGTGAGAAAGGGAGCCCCCCGTTGCTGGGGCTTTCCACATCTGCCCACTTGGGTCCGTTCAGGTTCCAGTGGATTACTGGTGTTCATTACCTCCTCAGCTGCCCCCAGCTGTCTGTGCCCCTCCCCCTTTTGGGTTTCCCCTTGTCTAGGGAGTGCTCTGATCACCAGCCTGCCTCCTCCCCACTCTAAGCACAACCCTTGTTCCCAGGTAACGCCTATTTTTTTACGACTTCATTCCCCCCCCACCCATATCTAACACTGAGCTTAAGCTAGGGCCATAGCCCAGTGGTATAATGCTTACCCATATGTGCAAGGCTTTAGGTTTGATCCCAGCACTTTAAGAACTCACTAAATGACTGAATAGGATCTGCCTTGGGGGTCCCCGGGCTGGCATCCAAGTTAGAATCTGCAAGAAGTGGCTTACTGTAGGAAACCAGAATATGCTCTGCAAGAGTGGACTCAGGCTACTAAAGTCTATTACCTCCTCCTACCCCCATTCCCTATCATCCATCATCCAACCCTCATCACCCACCCCCACCCCTATCACCCATCCCAGGACCTTAGTGAACAAGTCCATGGCATCCTCCCCCATTAAACTTTTCAGTGGTGTAGGCTTACCTCTGGTATTTCCCCACTTCAGTTCCCAGGCTAACCTCACAGAGAAGACGGTTGTCTCTAGGCTCACCTGTGTCAGCCCAGGTCCCATCCTAGGT